>NC_039271.1:10899760-11084760 GCF_003368295.1 Carassius auratus
CCAGGGTCAGACTTTCTCATCTCAAAGCCTCACCTCGCTTTAGAACAGAGCAGTGACGAAAGAGCAGACTGTCTGCTAAATTGTTCCATTAACTGGAAAATCGGACCTGTCAAGCATGCAGGGGGGGAATGTCTGAAAGCCTGATATGCTCTTTACACCACGGAAAGCATTGGATTTGTTACTCTGGTGACAAGTATATGTGTTGTTCTCGTTTGATGGAGAGGGTCGTCTTGGGCATCTCGCCTGCTCTCTCTCTCTCTCAGCTGCTAACTAATGTGCTGCTGAACATTGCGCTGACAGAGGCAGCCCTTAATGGCTTTAATATTGTACATGCTGGAAATTGGAGGAAATGACTTGTGCTGATTTAAGTTTTTGTCCTTTAGCGCCAACATACATCTCCAGCGTCCTTCGCTGCATGCATCATAAATTAGCTTAATGCCTTTGTATGCACTACTGTACACACAGAAACAGTCTAATTAAAACTTAATGGCACTCAGAGAACACACACGCAGGTGCAAGTTCAATGTGTGAGAAGTTCCTGCTCTTTAGGAAAGAGGATTGGGAGAGGAGAGGAAAGAGTAAATCAGATTAGCAACTCACCGCCGTTTCCTTAAATGCTTTAAATGTGTGGGAAATGAAGTGTGGAGAATGTTATAGTTGGCACACCAATCACAAACAAATAGCCAGATGCCCTCTTATGTTAACTTAAGACCCCAGGAAATTGCTTGCCGAGTCTATCTATCTATGTCTGTCTAAATATCTATATATACTGTAATATATAGAGAGAGCGAGAGAGAGAGAGTCAGTTTAATTTAATTATTATTTATGTTTGGGATATTTTTTTATTATATAGTTTTTCTATATAATATATATAATTATATAATTTTATCCTAATTTCACTTTAGTTGTACTTATTTTCATACATCAAGTTAAACTACAATGAGAAATACCATGACAAGTTTGATTTTATATTTTATTTTAAAGGGGGGGGGGGTTACAATGGTGTTTTGTGTATTCAGGCTGGGGTTTTTTTTGATCGTGGATCTAATGACGTAGATGATGGTGGAAACTCCTTATATGAGCATTTCTCTCGGGAAAGCGCGCCCGCACAAATGATGACCGAAGAGATCGAGACCCTTCACATCAAGGAAAATTGTCATCTGGAAATTGTCACCAGCGCTCTGCATAGAATTTGTTCGAGAATGTCTCCAAATAAGTGTGTTTTTGGATGTGAAGGGAAAGTTTACCGTTTCAGCTTCCCAAAGAACCCAGCGTTTGTGGATGCAGTTCGTTTTTTCCGGGGCAGCAAACAGAGTGTAGCAAGTGCGTTTCTGTGTTCTCGTCATTTCAGTGCCTGCACGCCTCCAGGAAAGAATCGGAAAGCTGTATTTTTATAAATGTGATAAAAACTAAAGACTTTTTTGGATATATGAAGGATAGAGTACTACACTATAGGTACTCAAGATTAACATGAGATTAGGTGAAAAAGAGTTTTGGAATCTGTTGTTCTTGGAAAATGCAGCTGTTTTTATGCCCAAATGAAGTGCTATATATGAGATTGTTCTGTTTTGAGCTCTAATGAGCAGACAGTCCAGGTCTGGTGGTTTAACGTCTGGGCACAGAAGGGTTACTGGGACACTGTACTGTCAAGACTGTTATAAATGGCTGTGTTTTTTCACCGTCAGAGATAAATGGGGGTTAATGGAACTGCCCTCTCTGTCCTGCAGGTGCACTTGTGCTCACATTCACACTTTTTGGCAACCTTTTCAGCACTTTTTTCTGTGATCATTAGATTTTTCATGTTAGTGTTAATCTGCAGCATTAGAGCTCAGCATTTTAGAGCCGTAAGGGCAACACCATTATTTCCAAGTACTTTGAAAATCTTCTTCACTAAGAAGGTTTAGTAGAAGATAGCTGATATCTGAGATATGTCTTTCATTTAGCGCCCCATTTCCAGCAATTGGACTGATTGACATTTCTCTGCTGGTCTTCAAGAAATGGAGTAAAGTCTTGCTGAAGTTGTTTAAAACAGCATCCACTGTAAAATTGGCCTCATAACTTCTACTAGATCTTTAGTTTTCCTGAAGAAAATCTGAGCTGTGTTACAGTTTCTAGGATGTTGTTGCGAAGGCACTGCTATACAGCTGCTAAGGTGTTCTTGAGTGGTTTTAGCATCTTGCTCGTTTTTCTGGATGGTTGCTGGATGGATCTCCATGGTTTCCCAGAAGTTGAATATCTCCAGAAGGTCATAACCTCAAGTCCTTGTGATGTCTGGCATGGCTTTATCATTTACATGTGCTCCATGAGGAAAGACTCACATTCGTGTTTGCTCTTTACGGAGCACACCTAAAGTGAGAGGTGGTGTAAAATGGGCTCTTGGGCTAATTTGGAGTGCAGGCAGAAGTCTCTGAGCACCTGGAGGAGTGTGTCAGCTTGATGGGGGAGTTAGAGAGAGTCCTGCTGTGTCTGAGTAATGCAGCATGAGAGAGAGATTCGAAGGAGTCGTCTGCTTTGATGGGGTCAACATGCATTCAGCTCTCATCACCTCTGTTATAAATGTGCCTCTGCTGCTGAAATAAAAGTTGTAAGCTCTTTGTGTGTGTGTGTGTGTGTGTGTGTGTGTGTGTGTGTGTGTGTGTGTGTGTGTGTGTGTGTGTGTGTGTGTGTGTGTATGCATACTCATGTGTAAGTGGTCTTCCTGAACTATATATGTCCAATGTTAAAGCATGTTGTTCCATTGCATTGGTCAACAGCATGTTTGGGCCAAAGAGTTCATGGAAAAATGGTCTGATGTTCTCAACAAGTTTTGTGAATGTATAGCTTCAAAAAAGAAAACAGTAGGCCCAGTGTAAAAGAGTTTCAGCTCTTTTGACAACTTTCATTTCGTTGCATTATTTACATGCTTACATTCTTTTGTTCCAACATTTTGTTGATATCATTTGTGTTTATGAGAATTAACATTCTTAAAATATTTTGATGCATCAAATGTTTCTTTTTTTATATAATTTAAACCACTTTTTTACACATTTTTACACATAGCAGACACATTATTTTGTATTGCAAACACCGTTAACAGTTTTGTTAAACTGTTTTGAATCATGATTTCAGTTGTTGAAATGGATTGAACATAATAAATTCAATCTTTATACCATATTCCGTAATTTTCATGGAATAGCTTTAATGAATTTGTATTGCTTCCACAAAGTTCTAGCTGTAAACCTGTTATAGCTGTAAAATATATATATCATTCATATGACAAAGATTTTAAATTAAAAAAATGTTAGTGATTAATGACAATTATAAATATATTTTAATAAAAAATTAAGTCTAAAAAATTAAGTTTGAATAGATTTATTAAAAACATTTATGTAATTATATATATGTAATAATTTAAATAAGCAACTTATATTTTATAATATATTGTTTTTTTTAAATATGTTGCTTAAAACTTTTATAAATATATACAAAATTTTATAAAGTATAAAAGCAAAATATGATTATCTTTTATCTATATATATATATATATATATATATATATATATATATATATATAGAGAGAGAGAGAGAGAGAGAGAGAGAGAGAGAGAGATTTACTGTATGTAAACTACATAATATATTTAATTAAGTGTCAGGAATTCTATTTATAATTGCAATAGCAAGAATGTGTGGTGACTCAAGTTCTGCAACATTTTCACCACCTTGTTTCAGAGAGATGCTATGAAATAACACCAGTTCTCTCTCTGTGTCTTTCTCTGCAGGCAGTACTATGAGATGCTGTATAATACAGCAGATGAGCTGCTAAACCTGGTGGTGGATCAAGGGGTGCGTTACACAGAGCTGGAGTACATCAATGCTTTGAGTCTCCTCCACCGCAGCCAGACCGGCGTGGGAGACCTGACCGTGCAGAACATGCGGCTGCAGCGCCTCAAAGAGATCATATGCGAACAGGCTGCCATTAAACAGGCTACCAAGGATAAGAAGATCACTACAGTCTAGACATACTGTATCTACCAACACTCTGAAAGGGTCTACGTTACTGCAGTTCCTTAATGTCACATGCTTTGAGTCAAGTCACACTTTCAAGAAAACTTTATATAGTGGTTGTTTGATATTGGTTTCATTTCATTTTCTCGCTTTCCAGTATTTGTAAGATACATTTCTGACCACACACAGACATAGTCTAATAAATGAATCCCTTGTATCATTTCTGGTTAAACCAGGCCACTCGTTTCAGAGCGAGAGGACGGATTCACTCACTGTAGCTTAGGGACGTTTTCGTCTCATTTTCTTACTTTATCAAATCTCCGCTCTCAATTATAGAATCTTCCTGTGTGCCCGGAGCTTGTTTCTGGAATAACAGATGCCAGATTAAAATGCCAGGATTTTTTATCAGGAAAAAAATAAGAAGTTGCTTTGCCTATCACTTGTTGATTTGTTCGTTTTGCTCGAGAGGAAATAAGAATCGCTAACCCCCTACAGCATTTCTTAAATTTCTCCCTAGTCATTGCAGATATAATTGTCATGACATAGTCATCACTATTAACAGTGGATTCCCTGGTGGTTTAAACAGGCAAAGAAATACGTTTCTAAGCCTTGATGTTGATCTATATTTAAATATCACTTCAAATGTCAGATTTCACTTTCACTGCCCTTTGACTGTGTCTGCTTTAATTTGAATTGGAACCTTTTATTCCATGTTCAAACAGACACAAGCCCCAACAGATCACTAATGGTCTGTTCTAGGCTATTTTTAGTTCATTAATTATGAAGAATAGAGCAAGAGAGAAAGCCATTGATACAGAACACCGGCGTTCAGCTGGAAGCCACCCGAGCAATCCGTCAAAGTGACTCGACCACTCGAATCAATAATTGCCACCAGGTTGCCACAGAGAGAAAGACAGCGATGATCTTTCATATTCTTCGCACATTAGAAGTGCGTCTGAATGTTGAAGATGTGTTAGAGCAATGGTTAGACATTATAAGTGTCATGTCTGCCTTATTTTATTATGCCTGTGATGCATCTAGTAACAGCGGCCTTATTAAACCTGTACATGCTAGGATAGAAGTGTGTGGATTTGTGTTGAAGCCATTATCGGGGTCTGCAATGAAGCGACTGACTCAAGCCCTCCTGTTAGCATTATACTATAATTCAACTATAATTCATTTAGAGAGTACTGGAACACAATCTGATGTCCTTTTTACAAGATATGTTAGTGCAACACTATTTCATGCCTTTGTTTTGTGTATTTTAGTATGTATTTTGTGTGTGGGTTTTAATACATTTGAGGTCTTCGTGTACACGCTTTTGAAATGTCAGTCAACTGCTTTAAAGTCCTCTTCCCGAGGAGCCTCTCACAGCCCTAGACTACTGGATTCAAAGTGGATTTTGCCTTGTAATGACAAAATGAAAATAAATAAATATAACAGAAATGAGCTTTGGAACTTGTTTGTACTATCAATCCAATTTGTATTGGCTTGCCTGAAGAGATCATCTGTATTTTTCACAAGTGAATTTCATTTAACTTTAATAATAATAATAATAATAATGCATTTTATTTCATGGCGCCTTTCAGAACACCCAAGGTCACCTTACAAGCAATATACAGGTCACTGCATAAGACAAAACAAACAAGAAACAAACAGCATATACATAAAAAGTGGATTTAAGTCTCAATAAATTTTTTTATAAAAAAGCCTGTATAAAAAGATATGTCTTAAGACGCTTTGTAAAAGTCAACAAGCAATCGCTATTGCGAACATCGAGGGGAAGGGAGTTCCATAGGCGGGGGGCAACATGACTAAAAGATCTGGCACCCATAGTAGTAAGTCGAATCCGAGGTACCACAAGAGAAATTGAAGATGAAGATCTAAGTGCACGTGAAGGAGTATAAACCTGGAGAAGTTGAGTAAGGTATTGTGGTGCAAGATTATGAAGTGCCTTATAAGTGAGTAGCAAGATTTAGAATTCAACTCTATATTTTACTGGAAGCCAGTGCAATTGCTGGAGAACCGGAGAAATGTGATCAGTGTAAGGTGTTCTAGAGAGAACACGAGCTGCAGAATTCTGAACCAATTGAAGTTTATGTAGCAATTTGGAGGGAATACCTGTGAGAAGAGCATTGCAGTAGTCTATACATGAGGTGACTAGTGCGTGAATGAGAACTGCAGTATTATTATTTGAAAGAAATGGACGTAGACGATTAATATTGCGCAAATGGAAGTATGCAATCCATGTGATATTATTAATCTGAGCTTTAAAAGATAGTGTGCTATCCATGATGACACCCAAACTTTTAACCTGAGAGGAAGGACAGATTGCAGTATTGTCAATGTGTAAACAGAAACAATTAGATTTAGACACAACAGATCTAGTGCCAACAAGCAGAGCCTCAGTTTTATTGCCATTTAATTTCAAGAAGTTCGCTGAAAGCCAGTCTTTAATTTCAGCTAAACAGCTTGACAAAGATGGCGGAGGAAAAGAACCGGTAGGTTTGGCAGACAGGTAAAGTTGGGTGTCATCCGCATAACAGTGAAAATGAATACCATATTTCCTTAAAATATTACCAAGAGGGAGCATATATATAATGAAGAGAAGCGGGCCCAAAACAGAACCTTGGGGAACACCAGTGGTGACTCTAGATATTCTTGAACTAAAACCTTTTAGTTGAATACGCTGACTGCGTCCAGATAGATATGAACTAAACCAAGACAGAGCAGTGCCAGTAATACCAATGGAGACTAATCTGTCAAGAAGTACGTTATGTGAGACAGTATCAAAGGCAGCGCTCAAGTCAAGGAGGACAAGTATAGTTAAAAGCCCAGAGTCAGCTGCCAACAGTAGATCATTGGTTATTCTGACAAGAGCAGTCTCAGTGCTGTGGTGGGGACGAAAACCAGATTGGAATTGTTCATACAAGTTATTATTGGACAGATGTTCATGAATTTGAATTGCAATACACTTTTCAACTACCTTAGAGATGAATGGTAAATTTGAAATTGGACGAAAATGTTCAAAATCAAATGGATCACCCCCTGGTTTCTTAAGTATGGGTGTAATAATAGCAGATTTAAGAGATGGAGATACAAAACCAGAACCAAGTGAAACATGAACGATTTTAGTTATCAACGGCAAAAGGGCTGGTAAACAAGCTTTAACTAAAGGAGTTGGTAGAGGGTCTAATTGACAAGTCGAAGATTTAGATTTACCTATCAGACCCACTATCTCTGAAGTAGTTGGTAGTGTAAAGTTAGAGAAGACAGAGTGGGGAGGTGTGTGAGTGATAGACTGACAGGAGTCATTGTGAAGAGTACCAGTAAGTAATTGCCGATGTACATTTTCAACCTTAGATGTAAAAAAAGTCAAAAAGCGATCACATAAGTCAGTGGAATACATATCAGATGGCAAAGAATCAGGTGGTTTCAGAATATTGTTTACCACCGAGAAAAGTGACCTAGAGTTCCCATTGCTAACTCCAATTACATTGGAGTAGTAATCGGATTTAGCTGTAGTCAGTGCATTTTTATAATTTTGAATATGTTCAGCATACATGTTTTTATGAACGGTAAGGCCAGACCTGACGTACAGCCGCTCTAACCTATGCCCTTTAGTTTTAAGTTCACGCAGTTCAGGTGTAAACCAAGGAGCTGAATGCACAAATGAAACCCTTCGCGTTTTCACGGGTGCGAATTCATCTAAAAGCATGTTCAGTCCATCATTGTAATATTTTACCAGTTCATCAACAGTAGTGAAATCAGATTTACTGGAAAAGATGGCAAGTTCATCAGCAAGAGTAGGCAAATCAATGTTCTTAATATTCCGAAATGTAATCGGGCGACACAGGTTTACCTTAAAAATGGCCAGTTTGGCACAGAAGGAGACCAGAAAGTGATCTGATATGGATAGATCAGAAACAGTACAATTAAAAGGTGTTATACCAGAACAGCAAACAAGATCAAGAGTATGCCCCTTAGTATGAGTGGGCAGTGTGTTAAATTGTTGTATACCAAAGCAATCCAAACATGATAAAAATTCGCTTGTAAATGCATTACTGACATTATCTGTATGAATGTTAAAATCACCCAGAAGGATAACATTTGAAGATATGGAACATAGATAAGTCAAGAGTTCAGATAATTCAGTTAAAAAGGCATTATTGCTCTTGGGGGGGCGGTAGATAGTTATGAGAATGGTTGGAATCGCACCATTGATTTTTATGGCAATTGACTCAAAAGAAGAATATGTAGATAAAGTTAACTGAGATACTTTCAATTTCTCTTTATAAAGTATTGCTAGCCCCCCTCCCCTTCCCGTATCACGAGATTTACAAACATAACTATATCCTGGGGGAACACACTCGTTTAGATGGAAAAAGTCGTCTGGTTTCTTCCATGTCTCAGTTAGACAGAGAAAGTCAAACTCACGGTCAGACAGTATCGTACACCAGGGGTCCAACTTTAGAACTTTATTCATGTTTCACTTGATGAATGTGCTGTCAACAATACAGGGAAAACATATTAGAACACATACTGTATACTATATTATTTTTGAAGAATACATAATATCATGTAGTCATTTAATACTTTGATGTAATATCATTTTTACATTATATAAAATGTATGTGTGTGTGTGTGCAGGTATTCCCTTTGTTTTGAGGACCAAATGTGCCCACAAGTATACTAATACCAATAAATTCTGACCTTGTGAAGATATTTTTTGGTCCCCATTAAGAAACAAGCATATAAAATCATACAGAATTAAAAGTTCTGAAAATCTAAAAATGCTGAAGTGGAGGGGTTAGGGTTAGAGGGATAGAAAATACAGTGTGTACATTAGAAAAACCATCAAGCATCTGGCATGTCCCGTTAATGACAGGAATACCTGTGTGTGTGTATTGGTGTAATACTAAATATAATAATACTAAGTGTTAATTTACTATTTATACATGTATTTAATAACATGTTTTAAAAGAACTTGAGTCAGATTTTAGATTTGCTAATTCGTATGCACAACGCTGACGTTATTTAAGCGTATCTATGGTTGGTTACCAGATAAGCGATAAGGTTATTTAAGCTTCTCACATGAAGAAAGTTTTTACTAGTGTCTGGTTAGAAGGATACAAAGTTGTTTTCGTAATTAATGGCGTCAAATAATCAATCTTTGGCAGAAGAGAGATAATACAGTCAATAGACACAACAACACTCAAACATGAAATTTACTCATATATCATATCATTTTCTTAGACACTTGACTCATTGTAGCCAACACTTCCTTTATTTTTATTTTATTTTATTTTATTGCATGAAATGGAGAATGATTGTGAATTAATGGAGGACCGAGTGTATAAATGCCTGTCCAACTTGGGACAGTCAGCTACAGGACTCCAGCACACTTGTCTATGTCTTTCTTTGCCCGTGAGTGATCTACACACACATTTTGTTTGTTAGTTTTATTGTGGCATTTTCATTGACATTCATATTGATTTAATATTTTCTATCCATTAAACAAAACCCTCACACAAACCTTTATTCATTTTACACATTCATTAACCTATTTGAGCAAAATTTACTGTGGAGTTTAAATAGTCTAAAAGAAGGTTGTATTATACACACTCATCAACTATAAATGAACATACAGCCTGTCCTGATATTTTTGCTTGCATAAACAGTCACGTGATCGTAGTTCACCCACATTTTTATAAGGTGGCTAATTCGTATGAATTTGTACGATCTTATTAGTACAAATTCATACGATTTGTGCTAAATCGTACATATTTTGCGAGTTGCACAACTCGTATGAATTTGTACCAATGACCAACACCTAACCCCGCCCCTAAAACTACCCATCATTGGGGTCAAGACAAATCGTACAAAATCGTACAAATGAGATTGTACGAATTCGCCACCTCGTAAAACACATACAAATTGGTCGTGAGATATAATTGGAAAAAACTATGCAACAATTGAGATTTTCCATATAAAATTGCCAGGCTTATGCGACAGAGCTCCAGGGTAGAATATTCATATATTTTTCCCAGAACCACTGATATTGTTTAGTTGTAAGACTTCACTGGAGAGAGAGAGAGTGACAGAAGTGGGCTCCAAATGAGTTTACATCCTTTTTCTAAAGCGTCATACTCTCCTCTAGTTTCAGGGTTTTACCAGATGACATTTTATTGGTACCTTAACTGAATTTCTGATTGTGTTCGGCCACAGGAGCAAGACTTGAAAAATGTCTCCAGTTTATGCAATTACATCTATCTACAAAAGCCTGAGCTTCCCTACAATAAAATCAAAGGTGGGTTTACACCAGTTTATTGTTTGTGTTACAAGAAAACTAAATGGTGAAATTAAATTTACTCTCATGTTTCGGACCCCCTCGTGTTTGTCTTCCACTAATGTAGATATTTGCTCCAATATCCTCTTGTTGAAAATGTTTGCCAGATTTTTTTTTCATCCGTGCCCTTCATGGTTGCTTGATAGTGGGATAGAAAATTTCAGCTGTGCGGATGCTTGTCATCCATCTTTCTCTTGCTCTTTTTACCTAACTTTTTGTGGCTGGTAGATCTATCCTACATGAGTCACATGCCACATCTCATCATACTGGATGCTTCCCACAACCACTTTACCGATTTCTTTGGATTCCAGCCTCCAAAAAATCTCAAGGTGATTCAATTTACTACAGAGGAGATGATGCGATGTCATGTGAGATTCCGCTTTCTTATGCAAGGGTAAACGAAAAGTAACTTCACTGGGTCTCAGAGATGTTTTACTGTTAAAGTTAGATGTGTTTTTGCATAAAAAAAATATACAGATTTGACTCATTTAATGAGGTTTATTGTAATTTAAATGGTTCAAAATGTTGTTTTTGTCATTTTTAGGTTTTGATGGTTTTACTGATTTTAATATATATATATATAGGAGGTACATTTCTCACACAACCAGTTGTCAGTAATGAAGGATCTTTCTGCATATTCCTCTTTGACCAAACTGATTCTTGACTGTATCCTTTTAAAAATTACAAACATAACATGACACATAGTTTGCAATTCATTTTACTTTATTATTTTATTTATTTCTATGTAAAGTGCTTTGAGTTTTTATTATTATTACCAGGTAAAATTGGATATTCAAGTAGGATATTCATGAAGCTGGTTGGCTGAAAGATAGGGATTGGTGACATCAAGAGAAAAGAAAATTACCTGAATTTTAAGTAGCATGCACTGATAAATAACAATATATCAATAAAGTCAAGGATGCCTGAAAATAACTTGGATGATTTATGTTGACTTTTGTTGATAAAACTATCGATTTGTCAAAAGCAAGTGTATGAAACGTTCTTTGACTGTGCCTTGCTGTTCAGATAATTAATTTAGTTGGGCTGGAAAAGTGCAAAAGGCTCTCACACCTCAGCCCGGTCCATAACAACATCTCCCGCATTAGGGGTCTGGACCATCTGCCCCTAAGAAAGCTCTACACAAACACACTCACTATTTATTGCCTATTTAACACAGCAAATGTATTCCTGATGATTAATAAGTGCATAGAGGTATAACGTATAAATGTATTTCATTAACTTTTTACTTGTTAAGAGCAGGTTTGCAGATTAATAAATGTGTGTTTTGAAGTGGTACGGCAGGACAGATATTGAATATGTAACTACAAAATGTTAATTTCTGTTTGGGAAAATATGTCATACTCTTCATGATGGGGCAACGAATAAATGTACTCACACTTGATTTTAATTTGAGATTGGATTGCAGAAATGAGAGGCGTTTACGAGTCTCTGTTGGATTAATTAGCATCAGCCTGCAAAACCTATTGATGTTTTTTTCTGCTCAGCCATAGTATCTAACCCATAACCTGTCATCCTCTTCCAGATTATGTTGTTGTGTCAACACTTTCAGAAAGGGTACCATGCTTTCTGTCTATGATAGTGTGGGCAACGTCCTCCTGCCATTTTGATACTGCTGACAGTTATTCTTTTTTTCCCAAACCATCCCCTAACTGTATTTTCTAGACATTATGCATAATTAAGCGCCAGCCTTTTCAGAACTATAACAAAGCCTGGTGTTGAAGCCCACCATATGGCAGGCCAGCGTGCCATCAGACCTTTGCCACTCAGCTGAAGGATGCTTATGCTGTCCTTTATTAAAGAGATTCTTCATCGTCAGTAGCGGTGTGTTCTTTGGTGTCCACGTCCCCATGAGGCCAAGCGACTGGCGTGAGAGAGCCTGAACCCTGTTAAAAAAACACACCCTCACACACGCTGAACCTATCCGCCCACCCATTTCTCTGAGACCCTGAACAGCGTGCAACTGTCAGCCTGTTCCACTCACACCCATCACACTTTGGATCTGGATCAGAGCCCCTCGTGGTCACCGTCCCATGCTGTTCTGCGCTAGGCATGGGGGTATTATAAGGCCAAGGCTTTTGAAGCTGGAATCTTTCTAGCCCTTGTAATAGGTTACGGGTTAATTTTACTTATTTCTTTTTGTGTGTTACTAGAAAAAGTCTTGAAATTGTGTTAGTTTTTGTTATTCAGGGTCATGAACATGCCAGCAAAATGTCAACACTCTGATGGTTTGTTTAATGTTCGTACAAAATTTCTTAATATGTGATGTTTTTTGTGGTCAGTTTAACTGCAGTCATCATTAAAGTAAGCTGCAGACTCAAAATAAAAAATGTTTAATGTATTGACCCACTATTGACCCATGAAATATGACTTTAAAATAATATTAATTATTAAAATTATACATTTATTATGATTGTTATTTAAATAAATATATAGAAAAAATAAAATATGAATAAACATCATAGTACATACATCCAGCCTTTATGATATGATAATCACACTAACCCATATGCAATATATATTTCAATGCATCATGCAGTCCTAATTTATCTCGGGTTTCTTTAATTGATTTGTTTTAGTGCCTGCCACACCACCAGGGGGCCCTATTACAGGGAAGTGGATGGATCAGGGTATTTTGTCACAGACGAAGAATTTCCGAACATGATTCAAATGGACTTTTATCATACTCTAATCTGCTTCGGGAGTATTTTAGTCATAACCCTACATATTTAATTTTTTTGTGTTACAGTTGTATGCCCATTCATCTGGAGAAACAGACTTCCCCTGGCCGTACTGATCTATAAAGCCTTGACATGCCAAAAATGTGAAGAGGGGAAAGAATTTGCTCTAGATTCTCTTTTTCCCCAGGTGCTTCTTAGAAGAGCGGACACCTAGTCTTTGCTTTCACTATCTCGTTTAGCTCTTAAGTGTTGCTGTAGAAGTCCAGTGTTATTGACTGTGAGAGGCTGGAAGGAATCTTTTTGATATGTGATTATAACCTTATGCCTCCAGAGCAGAGAAAGAGACAGAGTCGAGTTTTCCAGACTCACCTCCCCTACCTATATCACACCAACACAGATGTGTGTCAGCATTCTGTAGATGCAAACATTCCTTGGTGCTTTACTCTTGGCCTGTTAAAGCAAATAGAGTTAAGGATTAGAGCATGGTGTGTATTTTTTGTACTGATGTTTAAAAACCATCTTGATCTGAGATGGAGAAACGTGTTTGAGAATTGCTTTCTTTGAGTAAAAGCCTGAAAGGTAGCGACTTCAACATTGCAGCAGATAAATGGACCCAGGTGCAGTTAAACACAGGGGTCAAAGGTTTGTCTGTGTGAGAAGAAAGATGTTCTCTTGCAACCCAAAGATCGAGAGTTAAGGTCATTTTGCAGTGAATCTCTGCTGTACATCCATGATCCCCAATTAAGAGATGAATTTGAGATCAGTGCCATGGTGTTCCGTTTACTGTGTCTTTTTCAGTTTTATTCTTTCACTGTCAGGGTCAATTCGTTCAGACGATGCAGTACAGAGGTCATTGGTATGGCCTTACGTTTTGCTGGTCCCCACTGTTGTTGATACTTACTTATGTATACTTTCTGAAAGCAAGAGGATTCGACAGCAACGCTCAAACGGAAACTGCCCTGTCTCACATTGACTTGTATGCCAAGATCAACAGAGAATCCCCTAGCTTCATTGATAACATCATCACTATCAGCCCATTAAGGTCAATTACGCTGTCTTCTATATGACTATAGGAATATACTTTTGATTTCCCTTAGTGAATTGTAAGAAACACCTAAGTGACAATAAAACAACTCTGCCTGAGCAGGACATCTTTAAAGATAACAGACTTGGACTAAAGGCCGCAGAACTCGCAATTTGATTTCATGGAGCCTTTACATGAAGTCAGATTTGTCTGCGGGGCACTTCGACAGGATTATAAAGAATATAGTTGTAAATAGCTGTACTCGGCGTGAGGCTATGGCATTTCACTGCTGCAGCCACAGCAAACAAGATGCATTAAGAGCTGGGGGGTGAAAACTTTTGGAATTTGAAGATCAAGGTAAATTGTACTTAATTTGTGTACCGAGGATCGAGGATCGAGGATCATCAGGTAACAGAACGCAGTATTAAGAACCAAGGGATCCCAAACTTTTGAGAAGGTTATTTTAATAATTTCAGCATTTATTTTGTCTTGTGGACTAAATGTTAATATCTTTTATGTAGAATATCTTACTCAGGACAGTACTAAATAAAATATAACATGCATTTAGTATGATCTCTCTTATTTTTTGAAAATTACTCATATTTTCACAGATTCTGCAAGGGGTGCCCAAACTTTTGATCCCCACTGTATATTATGCCGAGCTGTTTCAGAGGTAGTAGAACTCTGACTGTACATTACCCAAACTGATTGTGACTGACAGTGAGGTAGAAGATCACTTATCCAACCCCAAAATATTGGCTTGGTCCAAAATCTGGTAAGCTGCCATGCTCTCTACAAAGGCAGACATCATGCTAAATCAGATACAGCCTTGAAGGAATACATGTATAAATATTGCATCCTTGTGGCAAAATAGTAAATTTTTAAGTAGCTGAAATGTTTTGTTCTGATATTTCAGCACTAGTGATATTTCAGTGAACTTTCAATTAGGTTTTGTTAATAAACAGTTTAGCCATTTGAATTTTTTTTTTATTAAGTAACTGTATTTAATTTAGTGCATAGCTACATTTAAATGGTCTAGATTTGTAACAAGCTATTGTGTTTTTGTATAGAATGCCTAAATTGTGTCTCCTCAGCAAAAAGCATCACCACAGGCTGATGAGTGTGTGTGTTTGTAATGGTTTACTGATACTGTACGTGTGTGTTTATGTGTGTGTCACATGATTGCACCCACAGCTCCATCATCATTAACCTCTCAGTCCTTGCCTCCACCCGGCCCCTCTTCCTCAATGTCTCCTGTTGACCTCGGCGTTTCTGACCTCAATGAGGACACCAGGTATGCCACACACACCTTGACATTTTCACCTCTGACCCCAGAAGCAGCAAAACAATTAAACTTTCCTTGTGTACATCATTTCCCAGGATCTTGTAGCCTCTCCCTTTATGTTTATAACCTCCATCTCCATTTTACACACATCCAGGTTCAAATATCAAAGTTTTCATCCTCAGCTCAAAGTTAAAGCGTTCAGGAAGCTGACATGCCCCAGGCCATCTGGAAGATGTATGTGTTGATGCACGTAAATGCAGATTTATGACTATCTGTGCTTTTGCCTCTCCTGTGTTTGAGCTCAGGGACTCTAATCAGGCGAGGAAATACTAGACTTCTCCTGTGAAATATGCATGTCCCCAAGATATTTAAATACACTGTAATTTAGCTCATTAAGAGGAATCCTGGGAGACTTACAGAGTTGCGGTTCACCACCGCTTTGCTTATTAGCTAGGATTTATTTATTTTTTTTTAAAGGAATGTGCTAGTACAAATTGTGTTAAACAGTGACATTTTGTTTCTTATCTGCTGGGAAAAGCAATATGCATTTGGAGTTTGTTACTTTGCAAACTAGTTATGATGAATTTTACTGTGCTCTTTATGAAATCAATTGAAAAGCAGGCTGTGGAATCATGGGATATCCGTGAAGAGACCATTGCCAACTCTCTAAAAAATATATGATGCGGAGTTACTGACTGTACAGAGTTACTGACTGTACAGAGAGCAGCACAGGGTATAGATATGTGCACATCATGTGAGTGTTAGTTGCAAAAATAGTTTTTTGAAGTTAGTTTAATTACCCCCTGAAGGGGTGACACTTTTATTTTCCAAGGATGTATTAAATTCAATAAAAGCGATAGTAAAGACATTAATGAAGTCACAAAATGTATATATATTTCAAATAAATGTTCTTTTGAACTTTCTATCAAAGATTCCTGAATCTCTCTCTCTCTCTCTCTCTCTCTCTCTCTCTCTCTCTCTCTCTCTCTCTCTATATATATATATATATATTTACAGTTTCTTCAAAAATATTTGTAAGTAATAAAAATAGTAATAATTAGAGCAAGAATAAATGTTTCTCTAGCAGCAAATCTGCATATTTCTGAAGGATCGTGTGAAGATCGTTCTGAAGACTAGAGTAATGGCTGCTGAAAATTCTGCATTGCCATCACAGGAATAAATTACAGTTTAATATATATATAAATAGAAAAACAGATCTTTTAAATGTTAATAATATTTTACAATATTATGTATTTTTGATCAAAAGAATGCAGCCTTGGTGAGCATTTCTTTCAATAACATTTTAAAAATCTTACCCCAAACTTTTTAATTCATTGCAAGTGGCTTCAGATCAAAATGTCTGCCAGTTGCATGTTTTATCATAAATAAACATAATTATGTTTACATAATAAATGTGTAACATGAAGTTGTAATCTGTGTGTAACTCAAAGGTTTTACTTATTGTGCTGCTTTTCAAATGAGCAGCTGGAGCTGTTGAAGAGGCTCTACTCTTGTAATTAATTTGTCTTATGGTTCAATCCGACACACAGACTGAGTAAATATAATGAGACAGTTATTAGGATATTTTGTGACACAAGTTGCATTTCATTTCCGCTTTCATCTGTCATCACTGTGCAGTGAGCCTGTGTGTGTGATGGACATACTGTACACACACACCTGGCAGTCCATCATGTTGCAATGATCTCATTATTCAGAGGTGGTTTAAGACAAGACAGTTGTGAGAACCCTCAGGCAGAACCTACTTACAGAGACGGTCTTCACATTCGCTATCTTATCACTCTCATAGATCTCACATTCTCACTATATGCAACACTGTGTTTAACAACCTTTAAGAATTGTGGAGATAACAACACTTGGATTCTGTGTGAATGAAGTCGAATTCTACAGACCTCAATATCGTGAAATTATACCTACGTGAATAGAAGAAGGAATTAATGACTTGGTTAAATTTATTGCGCACACACACACACACACACACACATATATATATACAGTAGTCAACATTTAAAGTGGATCAAGTTATCAAAGTTGCATATAAATCAGCTGTTAAGCAATGTTGTCATCAAAGGAATTTCATGCCGCATCACTTTTGATGGTGCCCAGACACATTTGTGAAGACGATAGTGCACCAGAAAAAAACTGTTGGTTGTTCAGCACTTCTATGATTCATGATTCGAGTCACAATGAACTAGAAATGCCTCTTAAATATAATTGCCTGCAGTGCAGCAGAGTAGTGCCTCAAGGAGCCAGCACAGTGGTCATAATGCTGATGCACTGGATGCTGTACTGTATTATAGTCACTCTGTGTGGAGTGTCAGAGCTTGGATCACACCCCTAAAACTGGAAAGCTTTTTAAGTTCAACAAAACAGGATGTTATTGCACATATAACGGCAGATACAAAAATCTGAGATTTCACTGTAAAGCTAGCATGAATTGCATGGTTTTACAAATACAACAAACAAGTCATGAACAATAAAACAAAAAAACAATATGCATTGAAACAACCAGTCAGTATTCTGACACAGATCATAGCCTTGCGTTGCCTGTGCATGCTTGAAATTAGGTTTTAGATATTCTATTGAGGAATGGCTTGCGATGTCATCCATAAGTGTGAAATCTGGCCATATTGCACCAGCATACAGTCACACAACTGGTCTCAGGATTTCATCCCTATACCTTTAGCCTGTCATTCCATTTTCGACAATGACAAGCTCTGTCCTTCTATTGGGGAGATGCCTCCCCAAACCATGAACCAAGATCTGCTAAAACTGTCATGCTGTACAACATTGTGTGGCAAATTTCTCTCCCCCTCGGTAATGCCAGACTCTCCTGCGCCTATTTAGGAGGTTCACGCAGAACCGGGACTCATCTGTGAAGAGCACTGTACTCCACTCTTTCAGGATCCAACTGTGGTGTTCGGTGGTCCACTGCAGATATACCAGTTTGTGATATACCAAACCAACTTCATGAAGTCGTCTCCTCACAGTCTGAGTGGACACTTGCACCCGTTACATCCTGAAGGTCATTTTGCAGGCTGACTGCAGGCATGAAACGATTTCTGCGGACATGCAGGGTCAAGAATCAGACTTGATTTGGTGTTGTGACCCATTGTCTGCCTCCACCATGCCTTCCACTCACACTTTCAGACCTTCTGAACCTATTCCAGGCTCTGGCAATGACACTGAAATATCCCCACTGCGTCTGCAGCTTCATGCTGAGTCATGCCTCTTTGCAGCATCGCAATGGTCCTGTTGAGTCAGAATCCTGCAAACTCGCTAAATATGGCATTTTCAATGCTTACTGACATCAAGTGAATCTTTCAGTGCCTTAAATGATGACCAGTTTCCAAATATGGGCACATGTCAAAGGTCAACTGGCTATTTGGTTATTTTAAGAAGTATTCCATGAAACATTCTTTAGGGAAATCAATTAGTTTTTTTTTTTTTATGTCATTGAAAAAAAAAAAAACATTTGTTACCTTTATTTTTTAGAATGTAGAGGTAACCCATCAGCTAATGCTGACACACTTTTAGAAGATGATGGAGATCCTCACCTGCTGACTCATATTTTCCTTCTCTTCTTTCATCTTCACACATATCACATCTCCATAACCTGGCCTCTGAAAACCAAGATCATATCTCAGAGAAAGACAAAACTGTCCACATTATATTTTCCAGAGCAGCGCTGGGAGACAAAGAAACTGGCATAAATCATGTTTTCCACACAGAGACGAGCGAGAGAGGCTAAATCACAGTGGAGCATAGCTGCAAGAGCTGCTTGTCAGCTCAGGCCTACAGGACAACAGCTGTGACTGCTCTTGATACACTGTTAAATCGGTATTTCAGTGAATTTTATGCCTATGAGTTCTTGGTTGTGGATTATAAATAGGAGCTGTTGCAAATATTTATCTCCACTATATACTTAAATCTGAAAAACACAAATGCTCCAGTTTTCAAAAACCCTGACTAAAATGACAAAATAATCAGTATTTTCCATCCAAGGATGTAGATAACTAACAGTAAATCCATTCAGATAGAGTCAGTTCTTTGACAGTAGGATGGATTCTGCTCCTCTCATTCAGACACAAGTTTCCTGTGCTTAAAATGAATCAGCTGTTGAAGCACGCCACTGACAGAAGCCTTTGAACTGGACAAACAGTGTGTTAGAGGCTTTGGAAAAGTGTCTGGAAACATTCAGACAATGAAATGCATATCTTCAGCCGTTCACCAGAAGTGAAGAATGTCATTTGTGTCTTCAAATTCCATTGACACAGGTCAGTGTCCTCAATAAATGACTTCTTTTTTTAATAATGTAAGGACTTACTCTCGTAAGGCGAAGGTGTGCGCTTGTGGTGTTGTGTTGAGTCAACATTTAATCTTTAAAGGTGTAGTTATCTTCACCCCTGAGGATTCACTAGTGCTTCTGCTTGGAATCTATGCAGCTCGGTTGTTATTACCAAGGCAACTGGCTCTCTGCAATGCCCCTCCTGTTTGCCTGTTAGGAGACAGGAAGCCTGAAGCATTGACTTTGTGTGCCAGAAGCCCCACATTAATTCCCCCCGATGCCGATGGAAGAGGATTTCTGATACTTTTAATTAGGGGATATTCCCCCCCCCACACACACACACACAGTTCAGTTTCTTGTTCTTTCCCTCCCTTTTGCATTATCAGACAAAAAAAAAAAAGTTTTAAGACTTGTTAAAATACTTGTCACCCCTCATTTTTGAATATAGACATGAAAGTGCACTTAAATTTAAGAAACTTAAATTGTTATAATTATTGAATGCTTTCGAAAACCTAAGACCTGAGGTCACGTGTCCAGTATAAATTTACAAGGGTTACTTGGGGGGGGGGGTGATCAAGAGGATGGAGTTAAGTACAGTAGGTAGATTTGAATGTACTTGAGATATCACTCGGGTATCACAGGAACAGCTGGCGTGTGAAACTACTTTAACATCTCAACACTCAGAAACGACTGCTACATTAGTATTTAAAGCAGTACTTTTGGTTGTCTGTGGCGAAATTGAAGGCTTTCTTGGTTTTCTTCTCATTGAGTGAATTCGAGAGATGGCTGCATTCCTGTTGCAATATATTTGTGCATGGTTTTGATATTTATTAAAGCATAAATCAAACCCAAGTTCAAAGACTGGCTTCATTAGACATCAGATAGCTTGCAGACTGAAATGAGTGTGAATATAGGCGAAAAGCTGTAAAATGTTGACTGATGTGTTTAATCGATATGACTACTCCTTTTCCTCAGTCTAGCAGTGATCATCTGGCTTACTTTCTGAAATTAATCAGACTTGCATTGTTTTTTTGGTTGGTTCTTTTTTTTTTTTTTTTTTTTAAATTAGTCTTAATACAGTAGATGCAAACATATAGCTGCCGTTTTTGGCAAGAGTTTCCTCACTAGATTTTTTATCTTGGCATGTACAATACTGTAGGTGCAATATTACTTATTATCAACAGAATGTTCAAAAGGTACCATTAAAATAAAGTGTTACTAAAAACATTTGTATTTGTTTTAATTGATCAACTGGCCCTTTAGAATATAATTTGAGTTCCATCAATGAAATTCACTCGCCCTCAAGCCATCCAAGATGTACATACGTTTGTTGAATTGGAACAGATTTGAAGAAATGTAGCATCACTTCAACAATGACCCTCTGCAGTGAATGAAAACATCACACTAATCCAATAATGATGATGGATTTGTTTATTGCAAACACACATCTTTTTGCTTGACAAGACGTTAACTGATGGATTGGAGACCTGTGTGAATTACTTATGGATCATGTTTTGTCAGATGTTTGAACTTTCATTCTGGCGGCACCCATTCACTGCACAGGATCCACTGACGAGCATGTGATGTAATGTAAAATTCTCCAAACCTGTCCCTCATTTACATTTAATATCTGAGTGAATTACAGCATTGCTTGAAGACCTCTGAAATAATACAATGTTGTGTGGGTGGGCACACTCTCTGAGTTAGTTTAAAGTGTGTGCATGTCATTTAGAGGTGTGTGGGTGTGTTTTTTTGTCAATGATTAGCATACTTCAGGCCTTTTGTTGTAGACTGAGGTAGCCGCTGTGGCCCGTACCTGCCAGCAGGGGATACATTTTGTTTCTGATTGCCGTGGGCAACAAGTTTGTGATTTCCTGGATAGAGACAACCAGACAGTTGTGCCAGAGACCACAGACTGGGGCGCTGTAAAGGGGGGGTAAACGATGACGATTCTCGGGGCCCATGACTAAGAGGGGGCACAGAGAAGCCCCCAATAAAATTGTGGTGCTAAAAAAAATATTTGATAGTAAAAATTATTAACTTTAAATTATTGTATTTGCTGTTTCCTGGTGTCAAAAAATTTATTAAACACAAATGTCCAGGGCCCCTCTCCCCCTCTCGATTATCATAAAATGGTTCAGTCCGCCCAAATTGTATCCAG
Source organism: Carassius auratus (assembly GCF_003368295.1). NCBI lineage: Eukaryota > Metazoa > Chordata > Actinopteri > Cypriniformes > Cyprinidae > Carassius > Carassius auratus. The sequence goes on from NC_039271.1 coordinate 10,921,569, forward strand.
TAACCAAGGCAACACAATAGCGCCGGCAGATTCAACTTGACATAGGATGTGAAAATGCCTCAAAAATCTGGAAGTCAAAAACCGAAAGAGAAAAAAAAAAAAAAAGAAGTGAAAGAGGCAAAGGGTCGACAGTATGTTACCCAATATTTCACAAGAAAAGGTGGGTTTGTAAGTAACGTTAGGCCTAAATTGTTAGTGGAATGCCCGTGACAATGATCGTAGCCTACGGCACTTTTCTGTGCGTACGCACGCTTTGTACACGAGGCCCTAGGTCTCTACGGTATCATTTTTCGATAAGTTGGCACGTTTCGACAGAGCAGGGTGCAGCGGGTGCACGGCTTTGCCTCACATGCAGCCGGTGTCGGCATCTTTGTACGAGGCGGCGCCCACTTTCAGCACCCTGCTGCGGTCCACGCTGTTGCACCTGTCTTGCAAGCAGTCTAACTTCATGAACTCGAACTATCCGCTGTTTGTGAGGTTTCAGTGCCTCTCTTGAAGATGATGCGGAGTTGCATTACTACACTGTCCCCTATATTGTCAAAGACAGCATGATTCATCTCTGCCAACCATCTTCACATAATACTTTGTTTTTATGGCATATGACACTGTAATTTGCATTAGTTTATGATTGTCTGATCACAAACGATCTCATTGGGAATCCCGAGAAAATGTATATAGGTAATAAAAAACATTTTATTTTACCATGATAGGTAAAAAAATAAAATAAAAAATGATAGCTTGAATAAAAAAATTAGGTTTGGATAAAAGCGTCTGCTAAATTCTACCAGAATTGGTAGGTCACATTTTATGACACGAAATTCATTTAAGCATTCGTCTTCCTCCATGTAATCAACGTTAAAAGGCAAGTATTGCTTACATGGTAAATCTAGGTTTTTAGACTTATTTACATCATACAATATTAAAAACTCCTCTTCTGACAAAAGATTGTCATTTAATGCCAAAAGCAATCCTTCTCTTGCTTTTTTAAATGACATTTTATTGTATCTCAATAAGTGAATTAATGCCGCGTTGCGCTGTCCTGTTTACCGTAGCTTAGTGATTTTTACGTTCTTGGCTACGGCGGTGTGACAGCAAACTTCCGGTCGCTGTAGCCGCTACATTCGCAGCTGTTGCTTAAAGTCCCTATTATCTGATCCAGACCGTCGGCAAAACTAATTTTAAACAGCACAAAATGACTGCCTGTGGACGTTATAGGTAGAAATGATTATATTTCTGTTTTTATATCCACAATAAATATTTAAACTTGTTTTAATGAAAATTCGTGTAGTTTTAGGAAAAGTCAGGGAGCAGCAAGGCTTTGTGATTTATTTAGACAGAATTATTGACTACGCAAGTTTCAAAACGGTCAAAATGATGACGTGTTCATTCTAGTGTTAAAGATAATTACCATAAGTTTAAATGTTGCGGTTAAAATTAATGCTGGTGGCCGTTCTAATGTTGAAAGTGCATGATAAGGGAACTCAATTTTCTCAAATGCACTTCAGTGTTTCCGTTATATTTCAACTGTCATGTTAAAAATATTAGGTTAGATTAGATTAACTTTATTGTCATTGCCAGTGTACAGTACAAATATTCATACAAATATAAATATATGTGAATACCACTGATCTATATATATAGATCAGTGGTGAATACACTATATTACACATGTACAGCTATGCACAGTATATACATTATACAGTACTGAAGTAGTGCAGTATTACAGAGGACAAATTATGGGTGTGGACATGGGATGGAGTTCAATTGTCTGATTGACTTAAATATATGAGACGATAGTCAAAATACCAGAAAAGAGCATGATTTTATGTAAATTAATATTAAAAAACTCTCAGCTGTGTTGGGGGCCCAGTCAAGATTCTTTTCATGGGGCCCAAAATCCTTAGCAGCGCCCCTGACCACAGACATGCACACACACAACTGTAATGTCATATTAATATTCAAACGCCATATTACTTCTCCACAGCTCTCCTTATTTCTTCTCTCTGCAGACACATTTCCATAACTTTAAATGAGGCACTTGTCTTTATATTACATCAATCAATACTTTTCCCCCCAAAAGCAAAACTCAGGCAGACACATTATTTAAACATGGACTTTGAACACTTTCCATGACAAAAACACAATTAAAGTGGAGTCGGAAAGGCACTGCAGGGCAGAATAACTGTTGGGGCCACTGGAGCACAGAAAATGAACTTATAATTAAGATTTCAGCATTACATTAAATCTATACGTCATCCAATTGGGTTTTATTTCTCCCAGGAGCTCTTTATTATTCATAACTGCTGAAAACATGCAAACGGTGGTCTTTTGTGGTGACGTGATGCATTTGAGCTCTATGTATGATGGAAATCATGTTGACTAGAGTGGTATACAGACACAAAAGGTGACGGCCAGTGAAAATGGACCGCATGCCTGTAAAAACAAGCTTACGTACCAGTGGGGCAATTACCCACGTGTCAATGATGTTTTGATGAACTCAGCCCAGGTCTGTGAATTCCTAATATTTGACCGACAGGAGAGATTTCCTTTGTTTCTCTCATGCCGATCCCTGTGTACATTGCTATTTTCACTCAAGCCTAAAGCTTGAATTTAATCAAAACACATTTTAGCTGCACTATGAACCACTTTGGGGATTCATAGGTATTAAAAAACAGCAATTAGCTGCTAAATTATGAAGACAAGCCTGTTTAATATTTCCCAGGCTGATTAGCCATGTCAGCTTTGTTCAACACATATTCCTCAATGCTTATAATTGCTTGATGATGCAATAACAGCACCATTATTGTACAGTAAGTTCTATGATATATATATTTTTCCACTTGGGTTACAAACTCTCTAACCTTGCTAAAATAGTTCTCAAATAGTTCTAAAATAAGTCTCAAATGTTATTTGGTGGACATTTCTTACAGCAAAGCTTAAAAAAATGTGGGCCATTTTCTCAGAGACGTTCTGAACTGGTTTTACTCATGATCCAGACATTGTTGGACGTCAGGTGGCAATTTAACACAACACTTAACATAGAATCAGTATTTAATATAATCTGAGTTGCATTGTCTTTTACCTTGTTTTATTCATTATTTTTCAGGATGAAGCAAAGCCAAGAAGCCTGTCTGGCATCCGTCTAATTTGGCTAGCTTCAACCAAGCAACAGATGAATAGACTCTACAATATTGTGGCATTCATTTGTATGTGCGACTTTTGACTTCAACAACGTGGGAAATGTTTTCTATGTCTGTTAATGTTGCTATCCTAATTATATTTGTATTTTACCATTATCAATTTGCGTTGTTTCTCCCTACTCACCACAATCCAATCACAACAGACCATTTTGGGTCATGACCCTTCACTGAAAAACTACTCTAAAGTAATGTAAGTGCTCTTTAAAAGTTCATTTTCTCAAACATAGTTGATCAAAACTAGCATGATTTGACCCTAGTTCAATTATTTGTTTAATGCATTGTTTGATTGGGTAATTGTGGAACAAAATCAGACACTTCATCCACCGTATGCCGTTCCACTCCATTTAATGGCACATCTGAAGGCTTCAATAGCCCCGCTAATGCAACTAAAAAGCCTTGAACAAAATGGTAGTTTGTTGGTGATGTCTCCAGTCTGATAGCTTTTTCCTCCACGCACAGGCTTTTACAAGCTCCTCGAAGTTGAGCGGCACTTTTGCTTTAGACGTGATGTCATAGATAAACCGCATAAAGTCGCTTCATTACTGCATGCTGGCGGCCTGCCTCTTCCTGCAGCTGATAAGCCTCCACAAACAGCGTCCTTTCCAGCTTTTATCGTAAGCAAATGAATATTGGGAGTATGCATTTGGATATTTCTGCTACAATAGATCTTCTGTGAGGACATTTCTTCTTGTTTCATAAAAAAATTGCTGAACCAACATTTAAAAGTTTTTGGCTCATGAATGGGCCCTTTTGAACTTTGTGTTCATTTTTGATTTTGTGCATTCTCCATTGTGTTCTGTGCAACAATTGCATGGACTACAACAATTGCCATCTCTTTGTGTGTGCTAGTGTGTTTTTGGATGCTTTTAAGAGATGTTTTTCCCCCCAGTGCACGTCTTAGTCTTAATTTAGAGCTACAGATATAATCTCCTGCGAAGTGGGATGTTAGTCAGAAATGACAAACAAACAGCAGGGTTTGTAGCGAGAGTGAAAAGGAGCTTGGGTACAATCCAACTGCACGCTCACTTCACCGGTCGGCCTGCGCTCATGAGATTACATTCTTTGCTGTATGCAAGTTGCTGTGTAGCAGGCATCAGAAAAATATTCCTTGAGCAACGGCAGTAGTACCTTCCAGCCTGTACGTTGATGCGAATTATCGCTTGTTCAATCAGATTCATTCATATATCACACAATCAGACGGCAGCTTCTAAAGTGCAGCAATTCAAAAAGCCTTATCTGCCCGGTCCAGAGTACTGGAGTCCATGTAAAGTCATGTAAACTGACTGTGGTAAAGAAGTGCTTGAGGTTACATGCTCAAACAGGACTGAGTTTAAAGGTATGTTTAGAGCTCATGGCCCTGAAGTTTTCTCGATTAAAAAATCTGGCTGCGTCCACTGCATCTGATAGGAAAACATGCTTTCTATGCTAACTTTGTGTGCTAAGAGTGTTTGACCTGCAAAGAGGTTTCTGTGATCAATCATGATATAAAGTTTTAGCACTATGTAAAAATGCTTTATACAGTATTGTTCAAAATAATAGCAGTACAATGTGACTAACCAGAATAATCAAGGTTTTTAGTATATTATTTATTGCTACGTGGCAAACAAGTTACCAGTACGTTCAGTAGATTGTCAGAAAACAAACAAGACCCAGCATTCATGATATGCACGCTCTTAAGGCTGTGCAATTGGGCAATCAGTTGAAAGGGGTGTGTTCAAAAAAATAGCAGTGTCTACCTTTGACTGTACAAACTCAAAACTATTTTGTACAAACATTTTTTTTTTCTGGGATTTAGCAATCCTGTGAATCACTAAACTAATATTTAGTTGTATGACCACAGTTTTTTAAAACTGCTTGACATCTGTGTGGCATGGAGTCAACCAACTTGTGGCACCTCTCAGCTGTTATTCCACTCCATGATTCTTTAACAACATTCCACAATTCATTCACATTTCTTGGTTTTGCTTCAGAAACAGCATTTTTGATATCACCCCACAAGTTCTCAATTGGATTAAGGTCTGGAGATTGGGCTGGCCACTCCATAACATTAATTTTGTTGGTTTGGAACCAAGACTTTGCCCGTTTACTAGTGTGTTTTGGGTCATTGTCTTGTTGAAACAACTATTTCAAGGGTATGTCCTCTTCAGCATGGGGCAACATGACCTCTTCAAGTATTTTAACATATGCAAACTGATCCATGATCCCTGGTATGCGATAAATAGGCCCAACACCATAGTAGGAGAAACATGCCCATATCATGATGCTTGCACCTCCATGCTTCACTGTCTTCACTGTGTACTGTGGCTTGAATTCAGAGTTTGGGGGTCGTCTCACAAACTGCCTGTGGCCCTTGGACCCAAAAAGAACAATTTTACTCTCATCAGTCCACAAAATGTTCCTCCATTTCTCTTTAGGCCAGTTGATGTGTTCTTTGGCAAATTGTAACCTCTTCTGCACATGCCTTTTTTTTAACAGAGGGACTTTGCGGGGGATTCTTGAAAATAGATTAGCTTCACACAGACGTCTTCTAACTGTCACAGTACTTACAGGTAACTCCAGACTGTCTTTGATCATCCTGGAGGTGATCATTGGTTGAGCCTTTGCCATTCTGGTTATTCTTCTATCCATTTTGATGGTTGTCTTCCGTTTTCTTCCACGTCTCTCTGGTTTTGCTCTCCATTTTAAGGCATTGGAGATCATTTTAGCTGAACAGCCTATCATTTTTTGCACCTCTTTATAGGTTTTCCCCTCTCTAATCAACTTTTTAATCAAAGTACGCTGTTCTTCTGAACAATGTCTTGAACGACCCATTTTCCTCAGCTTTCAAATGCATGTTCAACAAGTGTTGGCTTCATCCTTAAATAGGGGCCACCTGATTCACACCTGTTTCTTCACAAAATTGATGACCTCAGTGATTGAATGCCACACTGCTATTTTTTTTGAACACACCCCTTTCAACTAATTCAACTAATTGCCCAATTGCACAGCCTTAAGAGCGTGCATATCATGAATGCTGGGTCTCATTTGTTTTCTGAGAATCTACTGAACCTACTGGAAACTTGTTTGCCACGTAGCAATAAAAAAATATACGAAAAACCTTGATTATTCTGGTTAGTCACATTGTACTGCTATTATTTTGAACAATACTGTAGATTCCCTGGTTCACTCCAGAGAAGTTTGTTAAAGTCATCGAACCCTTGCAGCTGCATTCATTTGGTGGATTATAAGACTATGTAGTTATTTAGCACAGTATTTGGAATGACAGTATTTATTTGCCAAGGAAGCCTTTCACCTGTATGATCCCTCTGGATTTTGCATGAAGAGCTTTTAAAGTTTGGGATTAGTCGTGATTTCAAAGGATGAAGAGATTTTTCCATATTTAAAAGCCTGTCAGATATTTGGAGATTTTGTTTTCAGATCTGTATTCTGTTGGTCCAGGATTCATAACTCCTGAACTTCAGAACATAGAGGCCTTTTTTACACCACATCGTAGGATATTTCTTGACACAATCGCAAGAAGTAAAGTCGCAATTGTGACGCATAAAGTGACAATGTATTGAAGTCAAAAATAAGATTTATAAAGTCACATTGTTATATATTAAGTCAAACATGACATGTTACAGTAAGTCACAGTTATTCAATATTATAAAACAAACACAAGAAATGAAACCATAACTGTGACACATAAAGTCATATTGTAATATATTAAGTCAAATATGACATATTAAGTCACAGTTATTCAATATTATAAAACAATCACAAGAAATTAAGTCATAACTGTTACACATAAAGTCATATTGTGAGTGTGGCGAGTGGGGCGGGGCCGAGAGGCGTGGGTACGAGGAGTGAGGCCAGGTGTAGTGATTGGAGATGAGCTACACCTGAGCCCCACCGTCGGTATCGAGTCCCACGTAGGAGATGGAAGGATATAAAACTGGAGTGACGACCGTGAAGGACGAGAGAGGACCAGGCCTGGGACATTATTTTATGTGTTTGCTTTTTATTTGTGCGCGTCAGTCGCCGTGAGGGGCTGACGCGCTGTTTTGTGTTTATTTTTGATTATTAAAATGTTTTTGATTGTGCGCCAGTTCCCGCCTCCTTCTTCCCGATGAGTATGGAGTTTTTATCGTTACAGTGAGATATTAAATCAAAATGATAGGACAGAAATTCTTAGAAATTCACATTATAAGACATTAAGTCAGAATTATGGAATATTAAGTCACATTGTAAAAATACTAAGCACAAGAATCCACCTTCATTATTTGTTCCACAGAAGAAATAAAACCATCCAGGTCTGAAACAACATGTAAAAAATGACATTATAATCATTTTGAGCTTAACTATTCTTTATTATTGTACAGTAGATTCCACTGTTGAATTTTATTACATGACACCTGAGAGGAATAAACTTCTTGGTAGAACTTCACTGTGCACTACCGAACTTTCTTACTTTAAACAATTTTTCTATATATATATATATATATATATGAATAAACCTGTCTAAGTGCTATTCATTTGTTAACTGCAGCTCAGCAGGCCTGCACAGCTATATCTGACAGGATGATTTTCAGCAAAGCTTTAGTGATTACATTGACTCTACTAACAGAATAGATCAAAACGATTATTCTGAATGTGTGTATATGCATATGTATGATGATACCGATCTCTCTCTTCCCTTGTTTTACAGATGAAAGGGAGAGAGTGTAGCTGCTAAATAAAGCAGAGAACAAGCCTGTCTCAGGACTGCTGGGAAAGAGATAAGAAGGGAGGACAGGGAACGAAAGAGAGAGTTGGAGGACGAGGGAGAGAAAATGGGATATTGCGGCATGTGGATCTTCTTCTTGTTCCTGTCTCTCTTCTATCAAAGCACCACTACAGAGGCTGAAGGTAGACTGCTGACTCGCGCTTTATCTACATGCAATAGGCCCTCCCCGGTGAACTACCAATATCCCGCCCTTCAATCAATCCCACTCTGAAAAGGTTTCAGACAGGGTCCTAAATGAACACGCACTAAATGCGGGTAAAATTTGGTGAGCAAAAACTATAATTGAGTTAATCTCAGTATACACAATGATATACAAGTTTGGATGTGAGTTAAAAGTTGAAAAGAAGGAAAATTTCCAAAAGGAAAAAGTATATGTAAATGGTGTAAATTCTTTTTTAGCATTAAAAAAAAATAAATAAAATAAAATAAAAATCTATATATATATGTTTTTTTTTTTTTTTTTTGAATACGTAGCGATTTGTTTACTTCATACTTCAGAATTTCATATAAATTATTTTTTCAATGTTCTATAGATAAGTTGATATGCTAGATCCCTAGCTAACGAGTTGGACTGGACACAAAATGCGTGCTGATGCAAAACTAATCATTTAATAAAGTGAGACAACAAAAACAATTGACATTATTTTATTTTATTAGTTGAATAAATAATGAGCTATAATTAATGAAGAATTTTGTCAATTAAAATTATTTATTTTAAATATATATATAAATAATAATAATAAGTTTTATTATATAAAATATCTAAATAGTTAAATCATTTACTGAATAATCAATTACTTAATTGTCAGTGCTTTTTGTCTGCTAAATAATTCATCATTACTCAGCTTTTTTTCTAATCAATTTTTTTTAATTAGTCGAATAATTAATTACTTTAATTTTAGTGCTTGTATACTCAAAAAAAAAAAACTGTCACTCAAAAAGCCCCCCAAAATATTTATTTGAACCACAAACCCTTACAAGTTTCTTGTGTTGTATGAAGTTTAGCAATAGGCAACTCCACCCTTCAGTCATGTCTGTGTATGTTACTTCCCGTCTGTCTGCACACCTGAAGAGGCTGTGCAGGTGGAGTTGAAATGGACAGATATATGGTTTTAGCCTTTTCAAATAAATCACTGCTCTTATTTCCATCACCAATGAACTGTTTGCAAAGAAATCAGTGTGTGTATGTGTGTGTGTGTGTTCTTGTTTCACTCTGAGCTGTATGTGTGTGTGAGGGAGAGAGACACAGAGTGGGAAAGAGCGAGAATGTGAAACATATTGAATTCACGCAGGATGGTTTTAGAGGAGTCTGTCAGGACCAATTACTGACTGAGGCTCTAATGCCTTGAAACACTATGATTTTCCCAACCTCTTCAAAAAGACAGTGACAGACACTTGACTATGAAATGGAAAGAATGTACTTTCTGAGGTCACGTCCTGCTTTCGTATTAAATGTAAAAGAGTGAGCAATTAACCCCGGTAATCAGCCCTTATAACTGTAAATACACAGGCAGTCATTTTTCATTGCTGTCAGGGCCTTGTAGTCATGGTAATGGTAGCCAGTCTGTTGCAGTTGCTTTAAAATTAAGTAAATGTTTGCTTAATAATCTTATTTCACTTACTTTATGAGTCAGCACTGAATGGAGCTATATTAAGTTGTATCGTGTTAAACCACATCATCTTCACAGACTGATGATTTTAATCCAGCAGCAGATGATTTTAGTGTTATCCTCTACACACACAACTGCATTGTCTGCAAGCTGCGGCTGAGATGTACAGTACAGACAAAAAGTTTGGACACACCTTCTCATTCAAAGAGTTTTCTTTATTTTCATGACCATGAAAATTGTAGAGTCACACATTAGGTTGCACAGGTCGTACAGCTTCTCCAGGATGCCATTTCCTTGCGTGCTGATGAAAGGAGGTTTTTGTATCTTCCAGCACAGTCTCAAGAGCATTGGAAGAGATACCGGGAGATGGTCTGTTATACAAGAAGAAGAGGCTAGATAGTGCTGTAGAAGTGCAAAATCCCAGCTGCAGGACTGGTATCTGCTTTTTGTGCAAGGAGGAACAGGAGGGGAACTGCCAGAGACCTACAAAATGACCTCCAACCAAGCACCACAGACAGTCAATAAGCTCGATGAAGCCGTCATCCAGGTCTGGGAGAAGATCCTCAAGGAAAACTATCCTCCATCTCACCAGGAGCATGAATAGACAATGATTTTTGGTATGATTTTAAATCCAGCCCTTAGAGGGATGATGATTTTGGTTTCCATTGACCATTGAAACATCATGTAATTTCACAAGTTCACTCTGCAGATAATAATAAATGGTATGCTTATTTGGTGTGCTGTTGGGATTTGGAGGGGGGTTGAAAAGCTTGGGATGTACTGGTTTCCTTCGGTTTTGTTGTATTTCAGGTGTAGGTGTGTATAACTATCTTCTCTGATCACTGTCCTCTTCTATTAGATCTAATCTAGTACTGATTCGCTCCTGCCTAAAACAACCTATCTTTAGAGAATTATTGTATTCAGAGGACATCTGCAGTCCACTTAGTGTTAGCTATCACAAATTTTAGCAATTTACAGCAATCAAAAACAGAATTAAATTAAAGGGGTCATATGATGCTTTTTTAAAGATCATTATTTGGTGTAATTGGTGTAACAGAATATGCTGACATGGTTTAATGTCCCAAAAAAAACAAACATTATTTTTCAAATACTGTACATTATTGTAGGTCCTCTATGCCCCGCCTCTTTCAAACAGTGTCTTTTCTACAAAGTCCTTCCTTTTGACAAGAGCAGGCTGCTCTGATTGGCCAACTGACACAGTGCATTGTGATTGGCCAAACACCGCAAGCACTCATTGGAAATGTACCGCCCCTTTCCATAATCGTGAGCTTCATCTTTCAAAATAAATATAAAGACAGTTAATAATGTCCTTAGTTTTACCATCAGCTCAAGCCCAAAAGAGGAACAGAGTCACTTGACAGACACAGCGTTGAAGCTCGTATGTGTTTGCAGTACACAAGCCATGGACGGTTAAGACAGCTGACTCCACTGTGTCTCTTTCTCTTTCTCTCTCTCTCTCTCTCACACACACACACACACACGCGCGCAAAACTATGCATTTTAACATTCAATAGCAAATACTTAACCTAATAACAAAACATACATACACTAGCTGATTCAGAAGATGCTAATTTTCGTAGCAAAATCAGAATGACCTCCTCTCCTAGGTTCAAAAAAACGGTTGTCCAATAAAATGCGTTGCTGTTCTGTTGTAAGTAATCTTAAAGATTCTCAAATGTATCTACTTTCAGAAGGCCAAATAAAGTGCTTTTGCTTTGCTTAGATACACACAGCATCTCCCTTACATGGCTGCTTCAACACTAACTACTGTTACTGAAACCAAACCTTCTTTCTTGTGTGAACATTTGGGCAGCATTATGCAAATATTTCCACATGGTGACGTAGACATGTGGGTCGTGTTTGAATAAGCCATTTTGGGGGGCGTGGCAGAGACTTAAATTTGATAAAGAATATAATTTTTGATTTGAGACTTTAGTCTTTACAACTTAACAGATCTTGTTTATGCACCAAGAACTTGAAACACTCCAAAGAGAAAGGACAATTTTAAATCCCATCATATGACCCCTTTAATAGTTTGATGCTGTGTAAGAAGCATCCTGAAATTATAGGTCATATGAAACCATAGCACAACCACGGGTTGACTGGATCAGGACTTTTGAGTCCGCAGTTGCTTTTCCTGTTTAATGAGGCTTCCAAAGTGCAGGTTATTTGGCATAAATTTACTAGTCTAAAAATCCGTATTTTCTCTCAGTCTTCACTGCCCTCTAATGGTGGCCGAACACATTGTGGCTGGGTGTGAAAAAGAAGGCCTTGATAAAAAAAAATCTATGGATCAAAATTTAACTGGGAATGTTTTAAGAGCCAATTCAGTTCCTGAATTTAATGGAAATATGATGCTAAACTGTAATTTAATTTCATACTAAGTATAAATAAAATGCAATTAGAACAACTGATTGTGGTAACACTTTAATTAATGCAATAACATTAACAATAACAATAACAATGAGTATTTCTTAATTGTTAGAAAAAAGAATATGATTAATTGTTAGTTCACATTCATTTACACATTCACACTCATTATTTAATGTTAGTATATGTAATTACCTGATGTTATCAAATGGAACCTAAATGTAAAATGTTGCCATTATTTTTTCATTATCATACACAAAATGTATGGGATATTGCCAGACATATTTGTTAATTTATATATTTTTAATAATACATGTTAAAAATAATATGTGTGTGTGAGGGTGTATGTGTGTGTGTGTGTGTGCGCGCGCGCATGTGTGCATCATAAGTGCTTTATACATACAAAAGATAAGTTCACACACAACCAAACCCATGTTAGAACCATAACAGAGATTTTAAAATAGCTTTGCATATTAACTCAGAAATGTTTAGCACATCTCAAGCACCCTAACTTGCCCTTAAAGATCCCGACAAGAAATTTGTCTGTCCACAGTGACGACAAACTGCTGCACGATATATGACACAATCACAGCTAATCAGTAGATACTCAATGTTTAATGTACAGTTATAAAGATCAGGATTGTGAAACACGGACATTTCAAAGTGGGTGGGATTATAAACTTAAAAATAAAGGTTCCAAAAGGATTCCATAGAAGAACAATTTTGTTTGCTCAAAGAACCTTTCAGTTATCAGTTCTAAAAAATTTAAAGACCATTTAACATTTTATTGTACCTTGTTTGGTTAGGACACAATGCTAAATATCAGTGATATTTGTACATCATTAAAACTGCAGCAAAGTTTTGAAATGGCAATTTTCCAGATGAAACATCCCTTCACATATACACAGAACAGCCTTCTAATTATACATCTCAAAGAGCTGCACCTGCAATGACTCCATTGATTCTGTCAGGACATCACGTCCTGTGCTGCAGTGCACACACTCTGCTCCGCAGTGTCCCACCCATCCTAATTTAGAGTTTGATTAGGATTCCAAACTGCACACAGCTGCTGGTCTTGCCGTAGAGCACCAGGTGTGGAGAAATGAACAGGCATTTTTAATAAACTGCAGAGATTTCACCTTTTATTAAAACTCTCATCACATACATGCACTGTAATGGCATGCTAGTGTTCAGTGCATAAAGATGAACCCAGATGCAGCGCAGCCACTGCTGGTGAACTATAGGTGACCCAGGAGATGTTTCCTTTTCAGAATACTCATTTGTGAGTGTAAGTGATTTTGCAGGTTTGGATCTGCTGCAGTTATGTATGCAATAAGATGATAATTCATGCCGCATGATTTCAAGGGCATTGGTATTAGCATGATGCTCTTAATGTTAGATTGAGTCCTTAAATAAAAATTCACACTTTTGGTCGGATTTCATGAAAGCTGGCAAGAAAAAGTCCCAGTCATATTTAACACCAAAATAAAAAAATAAAAATATGTTCTGCATAAAGAATATAATGTTGTTTACTTATCACTTTTTTGCATTAAATTATTGATATTATTTTTTTCCTGACAAATAATCATATTTCACCTTTCATATTGCTGTAATGTATTATGGTTATATATTACATTAATGAGAATCATTGTTGAAAATAATCAGAATAGTAAAAGTATATGATGATTTTTTGATGGTATTTCAGTAATGAAAACTGGCCTCATTTTCTGTATTCCAAATATACTTGATTTTTTTCCATCAACACTTGAGTTCTTTTCTACATGTACAGTGTATGTGCTACATACTATAATAAGTTATAACTCTAAAACTAACCTTAACTGTAAGTGCTGTAAAATTAAACACAACTTTTTTCCTTTGAGGTTAAATACAAGTTGGCTTCAACAGGCTTTGTGAGATTCCAGTATTAAGATATTCAATTTATGCATTTATCCAAAGCGACTTACAGTGCATTCAGGCTATCAATTTTTACCTGTCATGTGTTTCCGGGGAATCGAACCCCTAACATTGAGCTTCATAGAGCAATGCTCTACCACTTGAGCTACAAGAACACTATTATAACTATTATTAACATATTAGACAAAAAGAAAGAATGGTGTAGAAAGAATTTTTAACCTATAAGACCTGTACGTTTTTTTTTTTTTTTTATGTGATGCTCATATTTGAGTGTGAGATCCACCCTTTTGCATGTTGGGATCACTAGCTCATCACATTATGTTTCTTTCTGGCCTCAGATTGCTGTTCTGATCACTAAAGGTCAGTCGGATGATCCAGAGGACAGTCCAGTTAAAGCTGTAACAGAAATTGCCCTGTTTGCTGTGGGTGAGTTGAAATCTTGGTGTTCTTCATGTGAGAAGTGTTTGTATTGTAGTTTAAACGGGCATGACACGTCTGTGTGCACTTCTTCATGTTTTGACGTGTGGCTCAGAGTAACTTTATTGAATGGTATTATTGGTGAATGCTGTAAGACATAAAACGTGTATCAGAGCCGTTCCTCCCTTTACGCAAAATACGCAAGCTGGAACACCAGGGGGCCCCCTTGCTCTAAAAAGATGATTTAATTTTAGTTTCGTTTTTGAATTTGACCAGCTGTTTTGAAAAAGATAATTTGAAAAAAATATTATTTCTATTAATGCAGTGCGCACTTTCTATGTAAAAGTCAGTTAAATCATGTAATGTGAACGTCGTACAGTCTTGCTAGAGACAAAAAAAAAAAGTGTTGAAAGTGTACCGAGCCAAGACAAATATGTTTCATTCATTCGTTTATAACCACACACAACCCAAGGCTCCCTTAAGTCTAGGATCGGCTCTGATGTGTATGTTTGTGTGTGTTAGCCGTGTTTCCTTGACTTTCTGTTTTGACGCCCAGAGTGCTGAAATAATTATGGCTCATTACCTGGTGGCTGACTAATTGCTGTAATTTTTCATCAAACCCATTCCTCCTTGCCCCCTTTATCACACACACACACACACACACATACTGACACCGTGTCCTGCCTTTCTAATCAGTTTTCCCAGAGAGACGTTTGACACATCTATGAGACACATGTACAGCAGGGGGACACAGTATGACCTTCTCTCAACATCAGTTTACAGCTGATACACTGTCTGATGACACTGCAGCAGCTCCGAGACACATAATGGTCATTTCTATACACACACACACACCTGTTAAGCATCAACTGCACCTTACAGGCCTCCATGCTATGACAGTGTTAAATAGTCACATTGGAAATCTGCAATAATGATTAGTGAATAGTCAAGATGCACATATGGGAGATAAAAGTTCGAGTTTGACCTGAAGCCTGTCCTGAATCCATAATATGTAAGCTATGATGAAGCAGATCTGTATAGGAGCTAACCCGTGGCATTTCAACTAGATGAAATGTTGTATGTACTTAAGAGGTAAGGAATGCTGATCAGTCCGAGATTAATTAATTTCTTTACCTTTTATTGTTGCTGTTGTTTGTAACTGTAGTTTTGTTTTGTTTTTTTAAAATTGTGCATTTTGAGCTTATCTGAACACAGTCGACCCTTCACTAAACTCTGCCATCCTTTGTTGCTTTTGCTCCCTTAGATAAGTTTTACAGAATGCCCCTAAGAATTAATGGGAAATTAATGCAAACGGGATCATTTTCAGTAAAATGTGCACACAAATTATGTGTTTTTCATTCTTGGGCTACAATTAAGTGTGACATTGACATATGTTGTTATTTATTTATATATTATTCCAAATGTAAAAATGTTTGCACACGGTAACATGATTAAATTCATGTATCGAGGAAATTCTCAAAACAGTCTGAATCCGAGAGGAGAAAAGAGTTACAAGTGAACTCCCATTTATCTATAAAGTGCTTCTACATATTGTTTCAAAAGCAGCTTCACATTAATCAAGAGGAAAATGCCAGTGTTAATTTATCAATTTGGAAACGTTCAGTTTAAGCTGTAAAGCAGCTCTACAGAAGATAATAGTGTCATTATTCAGCTCACTTCCGTTCAGTGTTGTTTCAGTTCAGTTCAAAAACTGCCAAAGTTGCAAAGCTCATCATTTATTAAACGACTTCAATTCAGCTAGAAGATGCTCTACAGAAGACAATAGTGTCATTATTCAGCTCGAGACAGTTGAGTGTTGGTTTGGTTCAGTTCAATTCATTTACTGTTAATATTAGTGTCATTATCCATGCAGTTCAAATCTTGTTCTCATCAAACAGTGTCAGTGCAGTTTAGTCAATATATTATTGCATATGAATTCTCTTTTTAAACCACTTTCTTTTTATCAATAGTGATTAAAGTCAACAACGTGTAAAATTTGACCGATTCTTTCACTATGGTAATGCAGTTTTGTTCATTTATTGTTCCTATTTATAATAATTACATCAATTAACATACATTTTGAGGGCAGAGGTATAGATATACAAAGTTCTGTCATGAAACTAGATGGCACAGACTGATAGATTCCAGATATATGTTCATAATTTCCACAGACACACATACTACATTGAATTACATCAGAAAAGTGCTAAATATTGTCTAATAATATACCAGGCAGCAACGGGGCTCAGTGATTATAATTCTATGTTTTCTTCTTATCCTGTGTGCTGTTCTGTCTGCTGTGGTGCTGGAGAGGATAGCAGGATCTAAAGAGAGTTATGCTCTGCTGCTGACCTGGAGTCAGGCCACAGGAGACGTTACCGTCTACAGGCTTCTCATCACCCCTCTGTCTCCAAAGGGCCATCTGCTCCCAGCACAGCAGAGACAGGTGAGACACAGTCACCTGAGCATATGTACACCCCATGCAGCACAGCACATGGAAGGCTGCACATAGACCAGATTTCTTCATGTTACAATAAGCTAATATGTTTACTATGTATTTGCGAGTGAGCATGTGTGGTTAGTTCAGAATATATTCTTTTCTTTCTGTTTCTCAGGTTGATCTGAAGGGAGATGTTAGTTGTACTCAAGTAACTGGGTCAAGTCCTAAGACTGAGTGCTCTCTCACTTTATATGCCATCTACCCCGGACGCATTGGAGAATCTGCCACTGTCTCTAAGTCTGTCTTCATTTTCTAATAATTGTAATCATTATATATATTTAAATGGTATTTATGGCTTGGGAATAATTACCATTATTATTATTTTAAATAGTTTATTTTTGTTTATTATTTTAATAATATTACGTTTTATAAAAAGCATTGTTTTTAATAATCAAAATAAAAATAATTGAAGTAACATTTGATATTAAATCGTTTGGCTTGGATTTATCGTGTGTGTTACTGGTTTTACCACTTGATGGCAGTATAACACATATGATCACACCTTTAATGCAAACATAAAACACGTTCTATTTATGTTTAATTTTCTATTTTCTGTTTCTAATTTATGTTCTGTAAAACTATTATAATTTTTTATCTACGTGCTACAGTACATGTGAACTGTAAGAGGCCGATCACACAGGATGCATGCTTGCTTTCCAAAATAGCTGGAGCCAACACAATGGAATCAGGGTTTCAATGTGTTATTTATCTTGATTCAGTGTCTTAAAAACAGCCAGACATTAAAAATAGTGAAGATTGAATGCAAAACGCTACAGCACTGCTAATAAATCATGCCACATATGAGGATGTTGATGCTCTTTCACAGTGAAAGCAGTGCAGTACAGACCCTGAGAGCATCTGCTGTGAGCTCTAGCAGCACTGTTACCTTGTGGAACGCTGTACCTGGAGCTAGAGTATACAGACTGCAGGTACCCTTTTCTGACACCTTGTCCTGCACTTGACCACTTTCCAGTTTCACTTTGTAGTCTGTTTCACTTTTAATTTCCCCTCTCTCTGACTTATAGTCTCTTTTTTATGGAAGCGACAGGTTGGTGACAACATGAGGTGTCATTGTGCTGCCTCATAACTCATGCCGTCAACTTTGTGTGTTTAAGAGAATTTGTGTGTGTGTGTCTGTGTGTGTGTGTAAGTTTGGGACTTTGGGAAAGAAATGAATTGATGTCACCTCAGAGCACCTCCAAAAGAAGAGTCTTTGAAAGTGACTCCTTTCTGTCACTGTGATGGGCTGCGGGCACCTGCTTTAAAAGAACGACCTGGAAGAACATTCTAATGAAAGACAGCTCTGTGACTCATACCACACGCTCTGACACCTACATCTAGAGAGTCTGAGTTTATGGGGAATGTGGAAAGAAATGGAGGGCAAGAGAGACTAATTAAACGTAACATGTTTAGTATTTTAAAATTGATTTTAAAAGTCTTGAAACATGAAAGTAAGATTTATTATAATATTTTATAAAATTATTTACACGCACACACACACACACACACACACACACACATATGATATGTATTTTTATAAAATATTAAATGAATGTACATATATTTATTTATTGTTAAACAATATTTTTATATATTTTCTATATTGCAAAAAAAGAGACTCAAAATAAGTTAATATTACTAAGATATTACTATATATATATATATATATATATATATATACAAAGTGAATGTGTGTGTAATATAATAATATAATAATTATTAATATTGTTAAGAATGTTTTTATTTTATGTCACCAAAAATAAGTAACAAACACATATGTAAAAAAATTAATGAAATGCATATTTTGGATGATGTAAACTATTTGAGCTATTTATGTATATTTATTTGTGTGTGTTTAAGTATGTGAAGAGTTCCTAGGGAGAGATCAGGCCAGGCAGTTGATTCTAAATGGCTTTGAATTGCAAAATTAGTATGTTTAGAAGAATCTGGTCTATGACACCGAGTATGTGCTTTCCCTTTATGTTCTCTTTGGTTCTGCGGTTGGTCCTGGCATCACCGCTACATTCAGGACCTGTGAGTAACCCGACACCCTGTCATGTTTCCTTGATAAACACATTCTGACAGTGATTATTGATATATTAATGTGCTTGTTGGTTGGGTTTGTATCATAAGTTCTGTTCCCCAATTCAGGCAAAAACTGTTGATTCTTTATTAAAACCTACAAAATTATAAAATACTGAATGTGAAGTAAACCTATCCTGTTGGTTTTAATAAGGGTCATTAAACTATGATATATTCCAAAACATAACATGTTTGATTTGCATCATTTGTGTTGTATGTTCTCTCCCAGAATTTGAGAGTCCTCGGAGTCGGTATTTTGACCACAGCATTTTACAGCACACAGCAGCCACAAACTCTTTATTTACTCCAGTTTACTCTCACAGCAAACAGGAACTTCATCACAGATCACAGAAAAAGATCAGCTGTATTTTTGTATTGTTTCTGGGTTTGTTAACTGTGTCCTTCTGTCTCAAGACACCAATATAATGGAATATTGTACATTTTTATAAATTAATCTCAATGAATGGTATTTGTGGCATAATGTTGATTACTTAAAAATGTATAGCACATCTTCTTAAAAAAAAAAAAAAAATGGGTTAAAATGAAACATGTTAGAATACTCAGTTTCAACAGTATATACATAAACAATATGTGACCCTGGACCATAAAAGCAGTCTTACTGTAAGTCGTAGGGGTATATTTGTAGCAATAGCCAAAAAACATTGTATGGGTGAAAATGATTGATTTTTCTTTTATGCCAAAGATCATGTTTAATGAAGATATTTTGTACTTTTCCTACCTTAAATATAAGTAATATGCATTGCTAAAAATTAAGACAGAAAGAATTATTTGGACAAATTTAAAGGCGATTATCTCAGTATTTTGAGGCGGGTTTTTTTAGCCTCAGATTCTAGATTTTCAGATCCTTATAAACCATACTTCAGTGGAAAGCTTAAGACTGTAAAACATGTTTTTTTTGTGGTCCAGAGTCTCAAATGTTTTAATGTGTTAAAATGTGTTTACTTACTAACCTTTTATGTATAAAGTTATATCCGATTTTACATCTTTCTTGCCATGACAATGTAACTCTGTAAACCATAAACCCCTAAACAGCTTTACATCTGAATATTTTTACTAATTTCACCTTTTCACAGTTACGGCCTCTTCGTACTGGTACTCTTTTAGTATTGTCTGTTTTATATATTGTCTTCAGCAAAATGTTATTTTGTTCCTCTTATTCTGTAGGAAAGCTGTACCGGCTAATCTTGACTCTTTGGTTGGACTGCTCTGTTCGGCAGTGTGTCTTCTTGCAGGGACAACCGGTCGACAGGCACATGTCATTTATCAAAGCCACAAGAAGAAAACTCTGCTCAGTTAATTAGGCACTTCAGACAGTCAGGGTCCGGGGATATGGAGATGTTCCTCCCATTGTTCCAGTGGGATTGAGGGATATCATGAGATTGATAGACAGCTCCTGTGTTTGAGCCGCCATCTTTAGCAACCACAGCTGTATAGAGCAGTATTTTTACTGAAGCTCAGTGTGCGTGTGTGTGTGTGTGTTTGTTTCACTGCTGTCAGCTTCACTGTTATCAGCACATCTTCACAGCTTCACAGGCAACACAGGGAAAAGCAGAAAGCGGCTACACTGCACTCAACCACTACATAAAAACTGTAATTTAATACCATAAGATGATTTATGTAACCCATTTTGACTCGAAAATGTCTTACATATTGGACTGTAATCCTTCATATATCCGGTCAGAAACATAAAAAGCCATATTTACACACAGACTGCGTCTTCATTTACACACGTGGCTTTCAAAATGTCCTAAATATGCAAATATATAAATGATATTCTGTATTATCCATGGTAATGGAAAAATGTGATTTTTGTGTTTATATTTCATGTATTATTTTATGACCATAGATTAACCTGCTAATGCTGCTCAGATGGCTTCAGAACAATGAGGCTGACCGTTCATTTGTTAATGAATGTTGCTAAATAGCGGGGAAAAACTCATTTCAGATAAGCTAGTAATAAGAGTTCCTCTCACAAAAGCCATTTTTGTCTGATATGCGAGACATAAAGAAGAAGAGAATAGACGGTGTAGATAATGTCATTAAGAGATCTGTGATTCATTCGTGTTATCTTGATGACATCATCGGGGCCTTCTAATGAGGGTGTGCTTTGCATGAACATGAAGGTTATAAGGAATTTAAAGCTGGACGTTTATTGTAGCTTTTGACACATACGACACATAATTCAGATTCTAGAACTCGCTGTGTGCTTGAAATGTATTAAACGGACATAAAAGAGTTTTCCTCATCTGAAATCTAAACTTTTGAGTGATTTTTCAGTCAATAGACTCTCCCAGATGTTCCAGTTTATTTTGTTTTTGTTTCCTACACCTGTTTTATCACATAGATGCTGACATTTTGTCCTAATAGCAAATATCTCTCTTCACGTTCTGTGTAAAGGTGGTTATTTCCTCTGATCTGCTGAGCTCTGGCTTCACCTCCTATAAGATCAGTGATCTCCTGTATGGCAGAACCTATTTATTTTCCATCAGACCACTTTATGGGGAAGTAGAGGGTCCGGTCACAACTATCACTAAAAGGATCTGTAAGACCTTATCTGTGAAAATATTATCAACACAACCATTTTTAACAGTGATAATAGTAAAGAAGGTTTCTTGCACCATGCTTTAGTGAGACCTTATAAGGCTGAATAAATGAGTTTGTGTGTTAGGTGTCAGTGTGTTGGCCATCTGCATCGCTCATGCAGATATTGAGGAGCTAAAGACCATCGCTTCTCCTACCACTTACAAGAATATCTTCTTTGCCAGTGATTTTGACGATCTACCGATCATCAAGAGAGAGTGTATTAGCAGCATCTGTAGCGAAGCCTAACAACTAGAGTTCAAACAACACGATGAAGTGGGTTGTGCAGATCCGAGTGGAATTATGGGTGTAATTTTCACTATACATACTGCATAATTCAGATTAGTTTTTGTCTTTGTCCTAGTCTGCTCAACTGGACACCCCTACAGGTGACCCAGAAGCTCTCAGTAAACCAGAAGTGCCCTGTCCACTTAGCTGCGAGGTAAACACTTCCGAGGTAAACATGGTCAAATCTAATTTCTCCACTGCAGGGTGATGGATTTGGTAATGGAGGCCTGGTCTGTTAGACAGTTCTGTTGGAACTCTGACAGACAGTCTTTCTCTCTGTGTTAAGGGTGTTTATTAAGGTAGCATCAGTATTATTATTGCTTATACATAGCAGTGTTAATTTTGGCAGGCATTTTTGATTTAGTCTTACTGTAGTATTAGTTTTGAGATGATAATGATTAATAGTCGTAGTCACATTTTAGTCATTCGAGTCTTTCATAGTTTTAGTCGACGAAAAGTCTTTGCATTTTTGACAACTTTTTCTCATTACTTTTAGTCAATAGTTTTAGGCAAACTTTTTTATATGTAGTTTTCAAATTAAAATAATCTTCAATTTTTCTCTCTCTAAACCAAATCAATTAAGCTTATGAATCTTTTGGGTGAACTACCCCTTTAACAGAAGTGAAAAGAGCAACTTATAAAACTATATATATATATAAAACTATATATATATATATATATATATATATATATATATATATATATATATATATATATATATATATATATATATATATATATATATATATATATATATATATATATATATATATATATGCACACATATAGGGATAGATTAGGCTAAAATTTCCTTTTTGCATCCAGAGCTTTTAATCATATTTATTTGTATATTTTCAGTTTGTATTTTAATTTTAGTTTAATTTTTAGTAATTTTGTTACATGCTTTTGTCATTTTTTAGATTTTTTTTCTCTAATGTTTTATTTATTTCAGTATATATATATATATATATATATATATATATATATATATATATATATATGTGTGTGTGTGTGTGTGTGTGTGTGTGTGTGTGTGTCTAATTTTAGTGCTTAAATGTTTTTCACTTAGTTGTCAACATTTCCCATTATCATTACATTTTATTTTTTCAGTATAGTTTATTTCACATAACAAGAATGTTTTTAATAGTCTTAGTTTTAGTTAACAATTATAACACTAGTTTTACACACACAAAAACATAAAAATATAGTGTCTTTCTAGCAGTTTTAAGAGTATTTTATTTTTTTTCAGTTTTTTTTATTTACATAGAGACTCAAGCAAGGCCCGGTGCATTATAACTCTTTGTCTCCAAAGGTCAAAGGGGAGAAGGGTGAACGGTTGAGTACATCTAACATCTGAAGTGCTCACACTGTTCCACAAACTTAAACATAAATGAACACAGCCATCCTCTTCATAATTACATGTTGACTTGTATGTTAATTACTGGAGCATTTAATATTTGAACCGAGCCGTTCTGTAAATGATTAATTAGTTTTTATGACTCGGTTGTTGTTTTAGTAGATTAAATGAATAAATCAATTTATTAATATCACAGATCTGTCTCCCTGCTATTCATACTTTGCTGTTTTTCTTCCTGCTATCTCTTTGAGAAGGCGACACATGAAAGCGCTTGTCATATCAAAGGGACTCTTTTGAATAACAAATGAAATGTGACAGGTCTTGCTAACAAGATCAGCATTGTTATAGATGCTTCCTTATTTATTTTTGTGATATGCATCAATGTGAATGCGTGGATTCATATTGCTCTATATTTGATTTCAAAGCAATATGTGCACTGAAGATGTCCTGTTGTATATGAGGAGTATCAAACAATTTCTGTGTATTTGTGTATATTATACAAGGTTGTACTAATTCAAATGCTTTTGCCTGTATTATTCCTACTCTGCTGGGTCTTCCCCGGAACGGATGGCATCCTGGGGTTGAACTGGACCCCCTGGTTCTCCTGAACAAAGAATTAACAAAATTCAGTTCAATATGGCAAACTCTGTAGCAAATGTAGCTTATCAAGAAGATTATTGTTGATTATTTAGAATATTACAGTTGTGAATGTGCATAAACAATCTCTTAATTTGATTCAGGGGGCACCTGGAATTCCTGGTGACATGGTAAGTGTCTCTTTTACATCTCACTATATAAAAAACAATGTAGGTGGTGATATTTAAATCAGTATATTCTGGAAATGGTAGTTAGTTCACTCATTTAAAACATTTACGCAATGTCCTAATCATTTATATATCTTAGTAGGAGAATTGGGAAAGCTGCAATTATCTCTGATTGATTCACAGAGGGAGTAATGGGGAATTATTATGGCTAGTCAGTATTGAGTATTTACCCCCACTTTCTTTTAAAGTTTCACCCTCTTTTATTAGATGTCTCACGTTTTGAACAATTCGATCCTTGGCATGATTTTTAAAATGACTGTGTCTCATGACTATCAGACCAACTTTTTCTTTACATCTTTCCCTATCTCTCTTCTTCACAATCTCCTGGTAATACTGGACCGAAAGGACAGAGAGGAGAGAGAGTTTATTCATCGACAAGCATTTGATATGCTGTGGTTTTATTTTATTTAATTTTTTAAATCAAGTTGATCTGCTTTTTTTTCTTAGGGCCAGACTGGAGAATCAAAGTCCACCTGGGCCAAAAGTAGAAAAGGTATATATTTCTGATGTACTCAAGGCACAATCATATTAGTATTTCATGAAACTTCTGTATGTTCCCCTGTGAAAAATCTTAAGGGTAATTCTTAAGTCAGTGATAATCTATTTTTCAGGTTAATACAGGACTACAAGGCCCAATGGTAAGTGTGTTGTATTTAAAATCAATGCAGCAGAATAAAAGACAATTGTCTTGTGCAAAGTGTAATTTGCAGTTTCCAAAGGGCGATGCAGGAAACCAAGGAGGCCAAGGGATCACAGGCCCTCAGGTATGTCCAGCTATACACAACCATTTCACATCATAGTGTTTCATCTCTCAATTTGTGCTGTTAAATTATGTCTTCCACAGAGAATCAACTTGAACCTTTTAATAGATGTCAGCCTTAGATACAATTTTGTTAAAAAAAAAAATGTTAAGTGCTCCATAATGGGTGAGTATTTCACTGTTGTTGTGTCTTTGTCTGTGTTTAAGGGAAGAAGTGTTTTTAAGGAGATCAAGGAGACAAGGTATGATTTTACACAATTTAGTCTTGCACATGATTTTTCCCCCCTCTGTTTTATTTGATCAATTTGCTATTTCAGTCAGTGCTTTTTGTCTAGTGCTGCTGCTGCTCTCTGTTTAATAACCTGATCCATAATTCATCCTACTTGACTTTCAACATGTTCACAAATGTACAATCAGTTCAGATCACTGGTTTCCAGATCACATTTCCCTCATTGAAATATGGAATATTTAATCAAATGCACTAAACATAATCATGAGATGCTTCTTGCTTTCTCTCTGAAACAATGGATTCTGATTGGTCAGTTCTGTCATTCTGTGGTCAAACATTTATTTTATCATACTTAAGTGTATATTTCACATGGATGGTTTGAAATCTCTTGTATCACCCCTCTGGCACGTTCCTCTCACATAATAATATAATCTCCCTCTAATCAATATTTCATATTCATTGATTTGTATATTTGGTAAACAGTCATATTATAAGTTGGATAATGTATAGTCAGCTGGTCATTATCACAATATAAACCTGTTCAGGATGATACAAGACCTGAACATCTTCTCATGTTTATTTTACAATAATGGCTGTCTGATGGTGCGTTATTATCTGCATATGGGCATTATATGTTTTCAATTACATAAACTACAAATAATAAATCCCTCAGCCTAATCAGCAACTTGCTTTGTTTGACAGGGTGAACGTGGGGAAATTGGACCTAGCGGGCCTCCAGGAGTTGCAGTAAGTCCATCATTTTACCCGTTCACTTCCCTGAAAATTATAAAAAAGCAACTGTTGGAAAAGGTCAGGTGTGTGATGAACCAGTAAATGGATTTAAATCACTGCACTACACAAATGCTTTGTTAAAAAGTCAAATCCTTATTAGTTTGTTCGCTCTTCAAACTTTCCCACTCTGTATGGTGCTGTTAAAGTTCTATCAAGAGCAAGGATGAGCTGTAGATCTCTGGGGAAATTGAAAGTCGATTAAGAAAAAGGGAAAACGCCTCCTCGCTGCTCTCTGGCCAGTGCTGGACTCCAAAATACACGTCAAAGCTAAGGATCCATTATCGACCCGATTAAAAAGAGAAACACCTGAATGCTGTTTTCACCTAATAATGAGACGGCAAGAGAATTACACGCATGAAACATTAAGAAATACTATATTATATCCTTCACATGCAACCTTGCCACTGTGTGTCCATCTCTGGCAATTCAGATTTTCAGTTAGTTTCTAATTAAACTTCCGCTGTCATTATTAAACCCAAGGCTTCAGAGAGGAGATCAAGGACACTCTCCAACGTTTCGACTCCTCATTATCCCTCGGTTCCCTCAGAAACACTATGGCAGGATAAAACGTTAAAAGATGCTCTCAGAGAGCCCACACTAGATCTAACATCTCTCAAAGCACCTGAGGTCATTCATATTTGCTGAATACTAATTTTATAATTTTTGCAGTGATTAGAGGGAAAGTTTGCTTTCTCTTTTTAAACTTCCCTGGAGCTGCAGGACGAAAGGGCGATGAGGTGAATCTAAACTATTTTATTTATTTAACCATATACATCTAAAGTGCAGTGACATTCAGCCAAGTATGGTGACCCATACTCAGAATTTGTGCTCTGCATTTAACCCATCCGAAATGCACACACACAGAGCAGTGAACACACACACACACACACACACACACAAACACTGTGAGCACACACCCGGAGCAGTGGGCAGCCATTTATGCTGCGGCGCCCGGGGAGCAGTTGGGGGTTCGATGCCTTACTCAAGGGCACCTAAGTCGTGGTATTGAAGGTGGAGTGAGAACTGTACATGCACTCCCCTCACCCACAATTCCGTCCGGCCCGAGACTAGAACTCACAACCCTTTGATTGAGAGTCCAACCCTCTAACCATTAGGCCATGACTTCCCCTAATAAACTACACTGCCCAATCTTTGTGGACATCGCCTTCTAAATAACGAGTTTAACTTATTTCAACTACACTTGAAAACTAATAAGTGTGTATAATCTAACATAAGGCAATGCAATCAGCCAATGTTTCCGAACCTACCATTTGTTTGCCCTGTTATGTAAATGTATTTGATCTCACATTGAGCATCAGTTACAGTATATATAGTCAATTAATGCATGTGAACATATGCAGGTTAGCACATCCGCCTTTATAGCTGTCTACAATTTAACAATGTTGGATTTTAATTTCTGTGTTTGATTCACAGCGGCATCGTGGCCCTCCAGGTGACCCAGCAAAAGGGGTAAAACTGATGTCCCAGAATTCCTGAGTGCCTAGTTTTTGGTTAAGAATAGAGTATTGCTAATAATTCCCCTCACATTTCACAGATACTTGGTCCTCCTGGGAAAAAGGGTGCCAGGGTAACATAATCAATAAACATGTGAACAACTTTCTGCACCAAAGCCAGGTCACCTTTGTGTTTTACATCCCAGCTCATGAATGAAATCTGACAGTTATTTCCCATTGGGTTTTCCTCAACTGCACTGATGAAAACCAGCTCTTGGACAACTTAAACATGGTTAATTACTGCCATGAGCACCAATATGAAACTAAGAGCTCCCCTGGGTCTGCTTGTCAATGAACACAAAGGACAAAATACAGTTTTATAATGCAGAGTTTTGATGCAAGTCCCAAAACACTCCAGGGGTAAAATCTATACAAATTGGTCATTTCATTAGAAGTTCGATGACACCTTTCATATTGGTTGTTGGTTGGTTTCATATTAATTCAAACGGTCTTAAGCAAAGATATTTAAGCTAGGTTATCTTTTTTCCCTTTTGACTACATGAAAAGGGAGATGTTGGACAAGTTGGGCCACCAGGACCACAAGGTCTCAAAGGAGATCAAGGTAATAAAGGTGAAAAGGTGGGTTTACATTTGCTGTTTTGGATGTGAAAGTATTATTTATTGGTTGTTTTTGGTGTTGTTGTTGTTGTATTTATATATATTTTTGTTGCAGGGAGAGTCTGGAGAAAGAGTTGTCAAGGTATTGTCTCTCTTCTTACATTTTCCATCTGTCTTTTGAGCTTCCTTTTATTGTCTTCCCCAGTTTTTTTCTATAGTCTTCATCTAACATCTCTCTAGGTTCAAGTCAGATATCTTCTATCTGCCTTTGTATTTTAACCCTTCAAATTAAAACCGTTTTATCCTCTATACCTAACACTAGTTATGTTTCTAGCTCAGGTTAGTCTATAACACTCATACTTCTCCTTGTCTCTAATGTCAGGGCCCTCTCGATCTTCCAGGATGACCCAGTGACCCTGGGGGAAAATGCGGTCCTGGGAAATTAGGGTTTCCAGTAAGCAGCTTTGTAAACAGTATTTGATGAATACTTCTCTAAAGCACTTCCAGAGAGCAAATGAATTACAAACCATAATAGAAGAGAGTAGTCAGTACTGTTTGATAATGAATGCCCATACTTTTCAGGGTCCAGAGGGATACTAAGGAGAGAAAGGTGAGTCAGTACAAGCTCATATTTTAATTTTATGCTAGTTTTTTTTTATTTTTTTTAAGACAGAAACAGTATTTCAAGAGCCAGTCATGCTCTGTGCTCACATAACAGAAGAAGAGTCACCATATTAATATTTTATCCTCTACGGGGAAGGCCGGGACCTCCGGGAGAAACTCAAGTGAGTTTTACTCTCTTTGCTGGATATTATAATCAAGCTATTCAACATAAATTAATATTCATGTAATCATGTTATTTTCAGTTGGTTGCTTTGTTACACATGTCAAAAGCTGTCTAGCCTGTCTTACTCTTTTTGTTTATTTATTTTGTAGCATTTATTTGACTATTTTCAGGGTTATCCCAATCAATATTTAATGTCAGACAACACCATTCTCACCCAGGCCATTAAGGGAAAAGACGGCATTTTAAATTTATACAAATTTACTAGACAAAAAGTCTAGTAAATTTAAAAAAAAAAAAAAACTCTTGGAACCTTGCTTGGTGTCTTGAAAGGGTGAACCTGGTGAACCGGGAGCTCCCAGGACTCCGAGGGGTGACAGGACGTCCTGGACCACCTGTCAGTGTGGTTTCCGCTTTTGATATACTATACAGTATATATACTTAATAAAACAGAATGATACTTTTATTCATTATGGTGCTTTTTTCTGCATATTTTTGACAGTGTTTCAGGTGGCATGCCTTTTAATTATTGGCGGATGAAAGACTTAAACATTATTTTTCTCACTTCCAGCTTGGATCTAGTAAAGGAAAAGATGGTGTGGATGGTTTACCAGGAAGGCCTGGATCTAAGGTTTGACTACTTCTGTTTCAATTTTAATTTGTGCAACTTTTTCTCAAACAGCTAATCATTCTCTTCATATGTGTTGCTGTAATTGTTTTAAGTTTTTTTGTGTGTGTGTGCACGCAGGGTGACCCAGGACCAGGGAGTAGGCTTAATAAAAAGTATTTAGTGATAATTTATCATGTGATTCATGTTTGAAATGTCAGTGACATTAACTCAATTGCAGGGTGTGCGACCAGTGTACAGTCTTAAAGTGCATCAGATGTCTACACAATGTCTGCTAATGAGTCTGTAGAACACCCTTTGTCAATTTGCTTAATGTCATCTGAAATTAAGTTAGCTAAAACAATAATAATAATAGAAAAATTGTAAGCACTTTAAGGTTATCTTTAGTTCTTGAAGGGCAGATTATTATCATAATTAAAGTAGCTGGAGTTAATGCTGTACTTTTCAGGGTTTTGTGTGTGCGTGCATGTCTGTTTCATTTAACAGCAAGGAGAGAAAGGAGAACCTGGACTTTCTGAGATAACTGGTGCCTGGTTTACCCGGGACACCTGTGATTATAGTGACATTTAAAGCAGATATAAACCATCAAAACACTATAAGAAAGCTATTCATTTACTCTTTTTTTTCTTATCTGGCGATCTCTTTTTTTGTAGGGCAAACCTGTTGTTGATGGGAAAGGTGGAGTAGCTGGAAAAGATGTAAGTGTAATAATATATGATTGTAGTTCTACATGGTAGGACAAAAGGGGGATATAGGGACAAAGGCGGGACAACAGACTGGTATGAGCTACTATTCCATTGTATTTTAAGGATTATTTGAGCCAGAAATGAAATGTTTGGTGAAAATGTACTCACCCTCGGGCCATCCAAGAAGTCGATGAAGTTATTTAATTATTGAAACAGCATTACATCACCTGCTTACCAACTGATCCTCTAAACGTAATCCACACCAGTACGGAGTCTCCGGTCCATCAATAATGTCTTGTGAAGTGAAAAGCTGTGTTTTTATTAGTGAAGAACTGTTTTTGACTGTTTTCACAGGAGAAAACAATATTATGCATTGAAGACTTAATGGTTTGAAGTTAAAAACATCTTTGTGATTAAATCATTTATTACAAACTCGCTGCTTTTCACTTCACAAGACATTAATTGAAGTTATGTGGATTACTTGTGGATTATTCTGATGTTTTTTATCGGTTGTTTCTACTCTTAACATCCATTCACTGCAGATGATCCATTAGTCTAGTACAGTGATGCAATGCTACATTTCTCCTAATCTGTTCAGATAGAAAAACAAACTCATTGATGGCCTGAAGGTGAGTCAATTTTAAACTTATTTTCATTTTAGGGTGAACTATTCCTTTCAGCAGAAATAAACATCCTTTTTTATTTTAATGCATTGGTTGAAAAAGGTGAACCTGGTGCAAATGTAAGATAACCCGAAATCAAACATGTAATAATGCAACAATACTTTCTTTAAATACAATTTTAACTGTGGTATAATTAAATGGTTTGTTTATATCCATTATGTTCATTATATGTTTCTCATTATTGCCATTTGAACTGCCTATAGGGATAAGAAGGTCAAAAAAGAGAGCAAGGATCTCCAGGGTTGCCAGGTTCTCATATATTGTTCTTCAGGAGGTAATTTCTTTGTTTGTTTGAGCTTAGGCAAACTTTATTTCTAACCATGACTGTTGGTAAATTATATTTGTGTTTGTTCTCAGGGCATGTCAATTGAGGGCATCAAAAAGGCATTTGCCACACAATTGGGATGCCCTGGAATGGTAGTGAGTGTTACATTAATGGCAGCGTGAATATGTGCTTCTTTACCAAAAAAAAAAAAAAAAAAAAAAAATCAACATAAAAAGAATGTGCTTTCATGTTTTTCATAACGTAGTCCATTATCCATTCACATTGCACATATTCATATTGTCTTTCAGGTCTTACATGTGTGTGAATTTTTATGTGTTTGCAGGGTCCTCCTGGAATGAAGGTAAAATATAGTTTGCCAAAAAACCATAAAGAAATAAAGTTTCTCAGGCAATATTTGATTTTTCTCCTTTGGTTGGCAGGGAGAGAAGTGAAAACTGGGTTTGAAAGGAGAGAAGGTATCAAAGCTTTCTACAACTCATTGATTCCACAAGTTCTCTCCATAAATCTATGCAGAAGCAATGATCGCTGGCACTGTATTATTTAACAGGGTGATGCTGGCCCACCGGGGACGGGAGAGCTGTTGAAATGAAGATTTTCATGGTTAGTCAATGCCTATACATAATTTACTTCAGTACAAAACTGATCTTATGTGGTGTAAATATATTGTTATGTTTTATTAGGAAATTGAAGGTGTGTTTGATTCATATGGTGTTTAAGTAAGTGTCCTGTATTATTAAACAGTTTGCTCTTAACCAAGTTCTGATAGCATAATGTTTGATTTTCTTACATAAAATGGACTAAACGGTTATTAAAAAAAAATAATTATGGGATTAGGGTTATTTTGTATCCTAGAGTCAACACTATGCAATGGAGTGACTTGAATATTTGTATCCAAATTGAATGGCTATATAATTTTTACTGATTTCAGAATACTAAATGTTCTATAGGTGTTTTATGAACTAATGACAGAATCTAATAAAACTGGCTGCCAGATTAACTTTTACTTCAAACTTCCGCAGGTATTTCACTTGAATATTAATAGCATGCACTATTTACTGTTAATATTAAACTTTTGATAAAATAGTTAATATTTATGCTAAAAACACTTTTTATAAATAATATATAAATTTGGAACACTTGGAACGTGATAACGGCAAAATTCTCAATGGAGGCATCCATTACATGCATTACATACTGTATATAATTTAAACGGTTTTTTTTTTTGTCTTGAAATGGAATTTACTCACTAACAAATGAAAATCATGAAATAAGGATGCAGTTGTGTATGTAGTGCATTATATGCATTTTATTGTCATCTTGAATTATATATTAGCATGAGTACTTACCATTTTGAATTGCGTTGTTGTTTCACTAAAGAAAACATTGCCACATTTACAATAAAAAAATAAAAAAAAAACTTTCACAGCTCTCGCTACTGAAGGCCTTGATTGACAGGCTGCTTAAGGATGCAATGGAGGAGCTTTTTCATGAGATCAGCACCAGCAGAAAAAGTAAAAAGAGCCAGACAGGTGCCAGACTCAAACATCATCACCATGAGTATCCTCCTGAAACATCTCAGGTAAACAAAATACTATCATAAAAAAAAAAAAAGATCACTAGTCTGGTAGATTTTTGCTTTATGATCCACACCTGCTATCAGCAATAATGTTCTTTCTGAATCATAAGACCTAATCCACAGAGCTCAGTAAAGAACAGTCACCCACTAGAGTCATTACCATTGAGGAAGAGTCTGATCTTAAAGAGGGGCTTGTAAGAGTCCTTTAATCAAACATCTGTTCCCGTATCAGTAATTACAGCATCATTTTTCAGAATCCATTCTGATATAGTGTTCTAAACAACATTTACTGCAAGCGATACAATTGTCCTTGTTTTTAATAGCCTTCAGTGTCTTGTCTAGTTTTGTAAGAAGCCTGAAGTAGAAAAAGAAGTGGGTCCTACACTTTTGAACATCTCTACTATTCACACACAAAAAAACTGACCTGAGTAAAACAAAGACAAACTGGTAGATGTCGAAGATAAGAAACTTGTGAACACCAACTTCAGTGATGTAACACCTTTGAAATTTCTCCAAACCAACACTTCCTCTAAGAGGGAATGCTTACCTATATATAGAGAGATAGAGACAGAGATAGAGAGAGAGAGAGACAAATGTATTTATACTGGGGGAAATTTTAATCTGTGCAGTGATAGTAAAAACCTAACCAGATATAATTTGAACTAAACATTACTGAAACATTATTACATAACGAAATATTAAATGTCATGGCCACTAACCTCCTGAATGTCTCTAAATATTTTTGATGATTGTTATTTAAAGCCTTCTCATAAATTATATTCATTCTCAACCACTAAACTCTCAACCAGGGCAAGGGAAATAATGGACAACAAAAACAACAAACGAAACGTTTGGTAGATGTTTTATCCTCACACCTTACCTGACATTTACATCCAAGGACGCTTAATTCTAAATTTGAATGTAATGACTATTACATTTTTGTGCATTCTGATATATTAGATATATTATGGACTAAATATTTCATTAAAAAAGCACAAACCCTAAATGATTTACAAGCATACGCTTAAATCAAATATTAAATGCACCAGTTTTTTGCACATACAGTAATTAATCGAACAAATATGCTGCAAATTCCTCTAACCAGTCATACTCCCACTAAAAGAACAAATAATAAACTAATATTCTGTCACCTTCAACCTGTATGGCTTTAATGGAATTGTATTTTTTGTTAAATTATAACTACTTCATTCCTCCATGAAGCATGTTTATCAATATTGATATTTTAGTCTGCTCTGTGTTAATGGTGTCTAATAGTAAATGGGTTTCTAATCTCTTCTCACTGACAGTTTAACCTGTTTGTTTGTTCTTTGTGGAAACAGCGTCAAAACAAACTTTCTCATGTTCTGTCTAATTATCCTTGGTCATTAGAAGGCAGAAATCATTCCTCTTACTACTCCAAATTATAGGAAGATCAAGGCAACATGTAAGAAGATGTTGAGAAAGCATCATCTGACAATGAGGAATATGAATATGAGGTAAGTCTGTCACATTGTGAAATCTAGGGCTGTAGTACTCGAGTCCGGTCTTGGACTCGAGTCCGGACTCGAGACATTTTTCTGTCGTCTCGGACTTGTCTCGGACTCGTTGAATTTGCACTCGGACTTGTCTCGGACTTGGCCATTGGACTCGCCAAGTCTTCTAGTTGGTCTCGACCGAGTCCAGAAAAAAAATAAAATAAAAAATGTCTCCTTCAAAACAAAACCACATTTGCATGATGTCGCGACTGAAACTGTGTGGAAAACGCTAGGCGCGCCACTCTCCTTAATCCAAAGCACTCTGTAATCTGCGCTCGCGCTCAAGTGGCGTCTGCTGTTGCTGGGCAACCATGACCCGCTCTCCATGATGACGCAGAAGTTTCAGCAAAGAATAAATGGAATACCAGCACTTAAAATCACTTGCAGTAGCTCTGCAAGTGATAGCCATTCATAATGGCTATCCTTGTACAACTTTGATCATCTGTTTCTCCATCTTGCCTTAGCTTTCAGTATTGTTCCGGGAAAGGATGTGCATGACCAGTGGTGCACTTACTGCGACCTGAAAAGTTTAGATGTTTCTAATTTAATTTTCTACCTGTTAGATTGTGTTTTATTTACGTCTACACCTAGATAGCCTTTCTTTTTTTATCAATAAACGCGTATTAATGTATAGCCTTATGCAACAATTACATATGTAAATTTTAAAAACTTTATATATGACATTACATATTTACATTTTCATGTAACAGCCAGTATTTGTATCTGTAACAATCACAAAATGTTTCCTATCTGCATTCGGATACAACATCATACAGTTACTTGATAAGACTGTTATGACTTTTTATATATTTTTTCGTAGTTATCACTGAACAAGTATGTCGTGTTAAACTGAATTAATTATTAATTTCTAAAATAATATTTATCATGCAAGCAGAGAGATGTCATGACAAACGTTTAGTGATCATTTGAACACGACTGAATCCATTCAATGCACACATTCTCATTACGCAGAACACTTTGAGCGAGTCTTAATGTTAATGAACTTCACTAAACAGATGTGTGTGTTCTGCGCAAACCAGCAAAAGGTAAATATGCAAACATGTAGGACAAGTAGACAATGTATCCGTATCGAAGCTGATTATTAGCCTACTCTTGAGAGAGAACTGATTTGGTTTTTGAGAGACTGAGACGCGCAGCGCGGCTGTTTGATTGGTGAGCGCGCTGTGCTTATTCCATTCATTCGTATCATGGTAGCCTAAGCTTTCAATATTTGCCTTTTAAATATATACAAATAATATAACGTGTAGCTATGATGTATTATTATAGGTAAAATTACTCTTGCAACGCTCTGATTTCTGAGAGATGCACAGAGAGGTGACAACAATGCGGTGTTTGATTTGCGCTCTTTTCATTCATAAAGTTTACATTCGTTCACTTCTGGCGTTGATCCCCTGGCTCACCTGTTTTCTAGCAAACACCAGACTGTGTCAGCTTCAGCCGAGTATTCAGGCAGAATTATTCCTTGTGCTTTATTCGTTTTTTAAGCCATTATCCTTGCCATTCCGAATAAGGTATTCGGCTTCAGGCACAACCCTAATTATTACATTACATATTTTATTTTTACATGCAACATAGATAAGGTCATATAGTAACAGCTCCACGCAATATTGTAATTCTAAAATTCACGTCATACTTTGTGTGAATTATGGTTAATGCATGCTGGAGTAGTCGATTGTTTCCGACAGTGCTCGACTAGTCTATGCAAGCACTAGTACAGTATGACAAAAATGTCACTGTATTTATGTGCGCATGTCCAGTAGAGCCAAACGTATCCATTCTAGCCTTGCTGCGCGCATTTGTCATATCCCGAGCTTTGCGTGTGTCTGTGCACTGTGCCAATTAGGCATAGTCATATACATTTTTGACCACAGATATAATGTCAACAAAAAATAAAGGACATAAAAATTATTTGACCTTACAGTTCCAAACTTTGTTTGTTTATCCAAGTTTAGCTCCCAGGGTCGGACTGGGGGTAAAACCAGTACTCATTAGCAAGGCCCCAAAGGAAGAGAGGGCCCTTGAAAAGTATGAATCTGAAATATATTTTATTTTACCTGGATATTTTCATGGGTGGGGGCATGGGGGCCCATCAGGACTGCCTATGCATAGGGCCCAGGATCTTGTTTAACGCCCCTGTTAGCTTTAACCCTAATTATACACACTCAAGCTCTTACTAGACACACTAATCTTCCAGGTGTTTTAAGGCCAGTTGGAGCTAAACTTTTCAGGACATTGGCCATTCAGGATGTAGTTTGGAGACCCCTGTCCTACAGAGTTGTTACTTTGCACATGCTTTTTGATCATTACAAATAATAATGTAAAATGATTTTCTTAGAATAGGAGATATGCTTTCTCTCGCATCACAAACTTTATCAGTAGTTAAGTATGTGGTCTTGAATAGGACCCTTTTTTCACTCATTTGGACTCGGTCTTGGACTTGGACTCGAAACTTTTGGACTTGGACTTGACTTGGACTCGAACCTCTTTGGACTCGGTCTTGACTCGGTCTCGACTAGTCCTGGACTTGGACTTGACTTGGACTCGACAAAGCCGGACTTGACTACAGCTCTAGTGAAATCTAATGTAAGACACCTCGATCATGGCAAATATACTGATGTGATTCATAATCTCAAAAGATATTGCATAGTACATCAGATTTTGTGTGTAATGTGTTGACACATTCATAATAAATTGAATGGGACCTGACACGTCGCCCCACGCTAATCACCTGAGTTTACCTCGTATCTCTCTCACAAACACCCACACTGGAGAGTCCAATCTCACCGTTCACGTCACACTTAACAGGGCCTTCATATATTACGCCCACTCCACAGCCAAAATAAGAAACGGTGATCACAACATTTCTAATTAATGTTGAGTAGTTATTCTCATAATCTCTCATCACTTGCCTTACATTTGCATCTTTAATCAAGGGAATGTTTTACACACTGAACACATTTTTTCATGAACTTTTCAGACTGATTTTGTAATGTTTTGTTTGTATCATATCAGGACGAGGTGCCCACAGAAGAGCATTTTCCCCCTCGAGAGGAGAATGGCGAATATGGAGCCAGAAGAGTCTCAATAAAGATAAATGCACACACTACAGTCACATATGCACACACAGGATTCATACATGCACACACATAATTCATAAATACACACACAGGATACACAAATGCACACAAAATTCACAAATGCACACACAAAATTTAAAAAGCACAGAAGATTCACAAATGCATACAAAATTCAGAAATGCACACAAAATTCAGAAATACACACACAATTTAGAAATGCAAACAACATTTACAAATGCACTCAAGATTCACAAATGCACAGGACAAGATTCAGAAATGTATTTCTGATGCACACACACATATATCTTGATTTACAAACTGCTTGCGGTCTGTGAACTTCACTGCATTTGTGTGTGAATTTTGAGACTCCCTTGACTCGGCTAGACACACAAATGCCTTTTTTTTAAACAGGGAATGATCTGCAACCAATCAGATATCTCCCTTGTTTTAGCCAATCACAAGAATGCACCCCACGTGGGGGATTGTTTACTTATAAGCCAATCAGCGAACGACTCACTTACCTCACACAGCCGGCGACCCACTTTGCGCAGCGAACGACTCACTTTCCTCACGAGTCACGCAGCGAACGACTCACTTTCCTCACGAGTCACGCAGCGAACGACTCAATTTCCTCACCCAGCGAGCGACTCACTTTCCTCAGCGAACGATTCACTTTCCTCAGCGAACGATTCACTTTCCTCACGAGTCACGCAGCGAACGACTCACTTTCCTCACGAGTCACGCAGCGAACGACTCACTTTCCTCACCCAGCGAGCGACTCACTTTCCTCACGAGTCACGCAGCGAACGACTCACTTTCCTCACCCAGCGAGCGACTCACTTTCCTCAGCGAACGATTCACTTTCCTCAAGCAGCGAAGTTGAGCGAACGATTCACTTTCCTCACGCAGCGATCAACTCACTTTCCTAAGCGAACGACAGCCGGAGACCCACTTTTCGCAGCCAGAGAGCCACTTTCCTCTCGCAGCGGACCACTGACTCTCTCTTCATGTAGGGACTGAATATTATAATTAAAGTGACTTCTATATTGCATCCAAAAGAATATTTAGATATATTTAAATATTCAAAAAGGTTTAAACATTTTTTTTTTTTACTTTCATTAAAATATTTCAATAAAATGAAATAATTGCCTATTGCAAATTTATGAATCCATGGTTAACTTTTTTTCTGCAGTCACTGGGCTATATGTATTGAGACATTTTTAAATTTATATTTAGTAAAAAATAATAAAAAATAAACCTGAATTGTAATCTAAACATCTGTATTTTCATACAATTTAATACAATTGCTGTGTGAACACGTTCATGTGATTGGCTTATAAGTAAACAATCCCCCACGTGGGGTGCATTCTTGTGATTGGCTAAAAGAAGGGAGATATCTGATTGGTTGCAGATCATTCCCTGTTTAAAAAAAAGCATTTGTGTGTTGAGCCAAGTCAAGGGAGTCTCAAAATTCACACACAAATGCAGTGAAGTTCACAGACCGCAAGCAGTTTGTGAATCAAGATATATGTGTGTGCATCAGAAATACATTTCTGAATCTTGTCCTGTGCATTTGTGAATCTTGTCCTGTGCATTTGTGAATCTTGAGTGCATTTGTAAATGTTGTTTGCATTTCTGAATTGTGTGTGTATTTCTGATTTTTGTGTGCATTTCTGAATTTTGTATGCATTTGTGAATCTTCTGTGCTTTTTACATTTTGTGTGTGCATTTGTGAATTTTGTGCGCATTTGTGCATCTTGTGTGTGTATTTATGAATCATGTGTGTGCATGTATGAATCGTGTGTGTGCATATGTGACTGTAGTGTGTGCATTTATCTTTATTGAGACTCTTCTGGCTCCATAGGCGAAGGGGAGGAGATGTGTATTATTAAAACCAAATCAAATCCCAATAAACACACATACAGTACATACACAACTGGAATGGATTTTTTTTTTTTTTAAGCACAAACTAACTAGAGTTTGGGAAGTCATTATTTTAGCATGTTTGTTGGACGTTTTAGCATATTTCAACTGATTAATTAATTAATTAATTAGAGTAATTTGATTTGCATAAATATTATTAAATGCCTTTTTTATTATTATTATTATTATTTTTTTGCATGACAAAATAGCATTCACTTCATCAGTGATTTTCACCAGTGCAAACAATATTTTGCATAAGTTCAAATGCATTTTAAAATGACAACTTTAGTGTATAAAGTGTGAGTTTCAAGAATACCTAATATTATATCTTCATGACACACTGGGATCCCAGCATGCACTGCATTTGTTTTTTTTTAGTCATGATTCCTGGTTGGTGCACTTGCAATGCAGATTGACACGTTAAATATTCTCCATAGTCGCGCTCAAAGTGTGTGTGTGTGTGTGTGTGTGTGTGTGTAATTGCTTATGCTCATTTCCCCCTATTTTAGATTATTAAAGTTAATTGGTTACACTTGAATTAACATGAACTAACAATAAACAATACTTCCATAGCATTTATTAATCATAATGTTAGTTGATGTAACTAATCAAATTAGCTGATGAATTAACATGAACGTGAATATTTTGATCTATGAACATTAACAAAGGTTTATAAATGCTGTAAAATATATATAGCTATCAAATGATTTATGATTTACCTTATTGTAAAGTGTTACCAGTTAATAGTACAACAAATTAATAAAACACTATTAATTTAATAACACTTTAATGCATTTTTATAGCAAGTCTCAAAATTAAAAATGAATTTTTCACATTTTCAAGAAAACAAAGACCTTGAGCCTGTGAGCCTGATTGTATCTACATTTTATATTGTATCTACATTTTATATTTGATCTAGTTATTTTTTTAGGCGTTAATGTTATCTGTATGCACCGGGGTCTGAGAGTAACGCAATTTCGATTCTCTGTATGTATGTACTGTACATGTGGAAATTGACAATAAAGCAGACTTGAACTTGAACTTGAACTTGACAGAGATGTACAGAGAAAGAGAGAGGGAAGTACAGGAGGAGAGAGAAGACAGTGTCTACCTTGAGAACAAGGAAAGGGTGATTGAAGAGGACAAGACAACTGAGGCACAGTGGGACATGGAGGAAGAAGATGGTGTGACTGAGACCAAGGAATACAGTTCAGGTGATGGTGATGAAGAGACGGGCACAGTGAGGAGATAGAGGAAGAATTTGAGCTAGAGAGGGAGAGAGAGAGAGAGAGAGAGATGGAGCAAGAGGAAAAGAAGGAAAGAGAGAGAGTTACAGAGATGAAAAATGGAATGGGAGAGCCAAAGAGAAAAGATAAAGAGAGAGAGAGGATGGGAGAGACAGATGGAGAAGAAGACATAGGCCCCATATTTACCACTGTGATTACCTGAAGGTAACCATATCATATGAGGCCATGTTGAATATTTGAAAAACTATAGATTTTAAAGCATGTAGTATAAACCTATTCCATGGTTATTTTAATGTTTACAGTTCAATTTTGAATCCCAGATTTTCGGTGTTCTTTACATCTGTAAATCAACAAATTGTGCTTTGCATGTGCATTTTTCCTTTCTTGTACAGGGACCTCCAGGTGAAGATGGAAGACCAGGACCTAGGCAATCTTTTTCATTATAAGTCAAAAGTATCTGTTCTTGCTAATAAGCATGATAGTACCACCCTGATAAATAATGTTATTTGAGCAATTTTCTCATCACCTTTTCTTAGTGACTAAGCTCTGTGTGTTCCTAAATCAAAGTCTGTTAGATAATCATTCCTGCTTTCTGATTGGACTGCAGCTCACCCACACATCCCTGCCTCCTCATTCACAATGTTAGGAAATTCTTACTGTCAGTCAGACTGAGTGGGTGAAATTAAAGTAGTACCCTTTCACTTGCTTTGATGCCCCAGAGCAGGGGTCACCAAACTCTTTAATTTTGAGAATACCAACATAAACCCAAACACAGTTAAGAACAGAGATTGCTTACCTAATATTTGAATGTTATGTGCTTAGGGTGAGCCAGCTGAATGTAAACCAGTAAAGTCAACTCAACACACTGCTACTAAAACCTGTTTTGCACCTTTGACATTCTGATAGCCACCATAAGGCAGGTGATAAAAGATAATGCCACATGAAGAATCAAAGTTCATCACAAGAAGTTTTCCACAAGCCAAAGTATATGCTTATATACAGAAATCATTCACGCAAACACATAGTGTATAGAAATATAATCTGAAAATGGCTGCATGATTGTGATTTTATCAAATTTATTGGAGAACAGATAGATAATTTTTTCAAAGAGAATAAAAATGAAACGTCAGCTACTATAAGGTGGGAAGCATTCAAAGCATATATCCGAGGTCAGATAATTTGTTTTACAAGCTCAAAAATGAATAAAATAAAATTGGAATTAGATTTATTGGAAAAAGAAATTAAGATTGCAGAGGGAAAGGCTTATTTAGACACTTCAAAGACAATACATCATGATCTTCTTAAACTAAGGGCTCAGTATAACACTCTCTCCATAACAAAAGCTGAAAACAGTTTAATAAGATTGAAACAATCTTTCTATGAACATGGAGAAAAAGCAGGGAAATTATTAGCATGGCAGATAAAAAAACTGGACACAGAAAAAGCCATTAATAGTATTCAAATGTTGAATGGAGAAATAACATCTAATCCTTTAGAGATAAATAATGCTTTTGTTTCGTTTTATAAAGATTTATATAAATCTGAATCGGCACTTTTTACTGAAGACCAAACTCGGTTTCTCAATGATCTCCAGTTTCCACTTATATCAGAAGAAGATAAAAACTATT
Organism: Carassius auratus; assembly: GCF_003368295.1. NCBI lineage: Eukaryota > Metazoa > Chordata > Actinopteri > Cypriniformes > Cyprinidae > Carassius > Carassius auratus. The sequence goes on from NC_039271.1 coordinate 10,963,445, forward strand.
TAGACCGTACATTTGAAGAAAGTGAAGTCATGGAATCTATATCAAAGCTGAAGAATGGCAAATCAGCTGGCCCTGACGGACTGCCAATTGACATATATAAGCTCTTTAAAGATAAACTGGTTGGCCCCCTGAAGGAAATGTATGCTGAATCATTTCAAAATGGTTATTTGCCACCAACTTTGAGAAATGCCGTAATTACTTTATTTTTGAAACCTGAAAAGTCTCCCACCAAGTGCGAGTCATACAGACCAATCTCTCTACTTAATACAGATATAAAGATTATTGCTAAAATCTTGGCGTCAAGATTGGAAAAATGTCTTCCATCTGTAATAGGTTTAGACCAAAATGGATTTATAAAAAATGGTCAGGCTACTCATAATATAAGGCGCGTTTTAAACATTCTGTATGAAAAAAGGGAAGCCCATGACACATGTATCCTATCACTTGACGCGGAAAAAGCGTTTGACAGGGTAGAGTGGCTGTATATGAACGAAGTATTGACTCGTTTTGGTTTTGGAAATTCATTTCTACGTTGGGTCAATATTTTATATTTTAAACCATTAGCAGAAGTTAGGACTAATAATACAGTATCAAGACCTTTTGAAATATATAGGGGCACACGTCAAGGATGCCCCACTGTCACCAATGCTCTTTATTCTTGCATTGGAGCCTTTAGCAATTGCAGTCAGAAGTAACTCTATCATCAAGGGCATTCAAATTAAAGATCGTGATCACCGAATAGCACTATATGCAGATGACACCATTCTTTTTCTAACAAGGCTTGAGAGATCCGTTCCAGCACTGCTCCAACTGATTGATAGATTTGGAAAATTTTCTGGCTATAAAATTAACAAGACCAAATCATCAATACTGTTTTTAAATACCCACGAAAGACATCAACCACCGGTTGGACATCCATTTATAAATGCAATTAATGGCTTCAAATATTTAGGAATAGTAATTACCCCCACAATTGACAAGTTAGTTTCTGCCAATTACAACCCAGTTATAACCAAAGTCTGTGAAACTGTAGACAGATGGTCCTCCCTACCAATCTCATTAATTGGTCGTATAAACATTATAAAAATGAACATTCTTCCCAAATTTCTTTATTTATTTCGCTCTATTCCACTTTCTCCACCATTAGGCTTTTTCTCTAATATGAAAAAAAAATTAACCAAATTCATCTGGAATAATAGACGTGCAAGGCTTCGCCTAACATTGTTATATCTCCCTTATGACAGAGGAGGTTTACGTTTACCCAATTTGCAGTGGTACTACTGGTCTGCCCAGTTGACTTGTGCCACTTATTGGTTTTCCTTACAGCCAAAATTACCCTGGGTAGAAATAGAATCTATAGATGCTAAAGGTATAGGGATGGATATGTTTTTGTACTCTGATTTGTATAAAAATCTAAAAAAGACTACCAAAAATCCCTTTGTTAAAAATACTTTGATAGTATGGAATGATGTTCAGCACACATTGGGAGTAGTCCCAACTCTTTCCTACTTTTCTCCTATTTGGGGCAATAGGGACTTCAGACCAGGAGAAAATGACTCTGGCTTTAAACAATGGGCACTAAAGGGCATTCGTAAGGTTGGGGATTTGTTTGAGGGAGATACATTGATGTCCTTTAAAGATCTTAATGAAAAATTTGGAATCCCAATGAAACACTTTTTTAAATATTTGCAAATTCGCAGTTATATCAATGTCAAGCAAAATCATTCACTATCTAGACCTCTACTAACAGAATTAGAAAAGGCTATGTTTTATGAGGAACTTGGTACAAACCAAATCTCACTGTTTTATTGCAAATTTGTAAAAAGTTCTAAGGAATCATCTGATTCCAAAAGAATTGCTTGGGGTATAGATTTGCAATATGACCTCCCAGATTCAGAATGGAGCCAGATATGTGCTAAAGCCCAGAATTTGTCAATTAACACTAGATTTAGGCTGATCCAATACAACTGGGTAATGCGTACATATGTCACCCCTGAAAAGTTAAACAGGTTTAATCCGGGAATCCCAGATACCTGTTTTAAATGCCAAAAACATAAGGGAACATTCTTCCATTGTATCTGGGAATGTGAGGTGATCAAGACATTCTGGCAAAAAGTGACAGCACTAATTTCTTCAATTATTTCAAAATTAATTCCAACGACCCCTGAAATTTGTGCTTTGGGTTTAATTCCTGTAAGCCTATCACTATCAGGTTATCACACTAAAATGATTGACATTTGTCTCGTTATTGCAAGACGTTTAGTAGCATTCTACTGGAAGAACATAGAAGGTCCATCTATTGATCATTGGTTAAAAGATCTGTCACATTGTATTGCATTGGAAAGAATAACCTACAGTATAAAGGGCAAACTAAGAGATTACCATAAAATATGGGATCTTTTTATACATTTTCTGGAAAATAACCAAATATCAATACAGGCAATATCAGATACCTCTCACTCCACTGATTGATTTGTGTATATGATGTGCTTATTTGAAAATATGTGGACATGTCTGTCTTAGCCTTTGTATAATAACTATTCCTGTGTAACAGGTTTTTTTTTTTTTTTTTTTTTTTTTTGGATGCTGTGGGTGGTTGTGGGTGGGAGAGGGAAGATAGTTAAAATATATATAAAATGTTTTTGTTTTGGAAATGTTATTGTTAAAGCCAATGTCTTTCAATAAAAATATGTTTAAAAAAAAAAAAAAAAAAAAAAAAAAAGAAATATAATCTGGTTACCTTCTTAAAAGGTTAAAAGGTGGTAAAAGAAATAAATGTTTTTTTTTTTTTTTTTTAAGGAAACATAATATTGATGAAACGAACCCGTGGCAAAACTTGCTGAATTCTGTGATCTCAAGTGATCTCACATTTGATATTATTTATTTCTTATCTGTCTCAGCTAGACTTTTTTTTTTCACGTTTTTAAGTTACTTTGAATAAAAGCATCAGCCAATAGAATGGGTCAACAGACTGTTTTGATAACGTAAGATGACATGATTCTGTACAATGTGTTAACTTATTGTTTCTCTCTGATCTTTCTCTTTAATTAAGGGTCCTAAAGGCATTGACGGGTATGAACGGAGAAAAGGGGAGTGTCTGTTTTAACCCATCTCAGTTTAAAATTGAAACAAGTTCACAGGATTGAAGGGCTGTAAATATTAATAACAAGGCCAACTCTGCCAGGGTAATTTTCTGGAGCTGAAAAAGGTATAGGCAGCTTTGACAGCACTGCTGTGCTCACAGAGCCCCTCTTCTCTCTGTATTGACTTGCCAGTGCCTTCTCTTCAAATCTTTCTCTGCTAAAGCCAATCTTTGTATGGTTGAAATTGCTGTGAACAGCACTTTCTTTTTACAGATATACACACTCGTCACAATCTGAGTCAATGAATTGTGAATGATATTGTTGGGAAGTCGTGGCCTGGTGGTTAGAGAGAGAGTTTGACTCCTAACCCTAGGGTTGTGGGTTCAAGTCTCGAGCCGGCAATATCATGACTGAGGTGCCCTTGAGCAAGGCACTGAACCTCCAGCTGTTCCGGGTGCCGCAGGCTGGATGGGTTAAATGCAGAGCACGAATTCTGGGTATGGGTCACCATACTTGGCTGTATGTCACATCACTTTCACTTTATTTTCTTCAACATAACCGTATGACAGATTCACAGATTTACAGACAAAATTAATAAAGGCAAAACCTTTTAACTGACAGGGTGACAAAGGTGTACCTTGTCACAGAGGAGACATGGTAAGGACTGAATAACTGCACGGCGTTTATTTAGATAGATTAATTTGAATTCATTTAAATCATCAGAATAAGTTATTTAACCCATTCTTCTACATTGTTTGGCTGGTTTCCCAGGGTTTAAGGGTGCACCAGGCGCTAATGGGGCTCTGGGTTTGGCCTGGGCCGGTGAGACCAAAGATATGACCGACCCACCTACACTTAGACAATCATATCTACACAACAACAGAGCTGAATTTATTATTCCTATGTCTGTGTGATTCATCAGATAGATGGCTAAATAGTCAAGCCAGTGTAATTATGGCTATCTTCATATCTCACTCAATTCCATATGGAGGAATCGTGGAGGAGGACAAGGCCCTAATTAACCCCAAGAAAGACAGGATAAGAGAGCGATAGAGAGAGACGGGGGTAGGAGCTATTTCTGCTGGGATGAAGATTCAAACTATCAAACCAAACACTGCACTAAGGCCGCCTTTAGCAACAATTAGGCATCTCTTGATGTTGATAAGAATGGAGAGTGTTCAGCAAGCTGCTCTCACAGAGTCTCTTTAGATAAAGGTGGGCTGTACTTCAGCACAGAATCAGCAGACCATCTTTTTCAGTGAGGTAGGTAAAGGTTGATGAAATTAGGGATGGTCTCTTACTAGTTTTGCATTAACTGCATGTCCTAACACTAATTATGTGAATATATATATTTTTTTTGTTGTTTGTGTATAATATAAATAAGTGTGTGTGCATGCATGGAGGTGTTTGTGTGTGTGTGTGTGTGTAGTGTGTTGTGACACAAGAAATCTAGACTGAGTCGCACTGTTTCTGTTTTAAGCTCCTCCAGGCACTTTTTTTCCTGCCAATTAGAGATAAAAAAAATTGTCAACACTTCACATTATGGTGGAAAAAAATGTCTTACTAATTTAAACAATTTTTCCGGAATCATATACGCACCCAGTTGCAACGCTATGAATGATTTTTTGATAAGATTACATTAGTGCATTAGACTAAAAAAAGGGCAATGCTTTCAGTATTTATTATTCTAAGTTGATAATCAACAATAATTGTAAAAATACTATTGTTCACCGCAAATTCTTTTTCATTCATAATACATTAACTAATGTTAATTTGTCCAAATGCTAAATCGATTAGTATCAGTATTACCAGGAAACATACTAAATCAGAACCGTATCAAAAAAATAAAATAATACAATATACAAGTCAAACATAACATTTGTAAATTTTTAAGGATGTGGATCTGCATGTGTCTGACCCAACAGTTCAAACAAGCATAAATTTAAAGAATACATTTATATTAACCAAGATTGTAGACTTCTGGTGACCAATTGTTCATGGTACTTAAAGCATTAAGTAAAGTTGATCAATTAAACATAATTGTAAAAATTTCCTCCCGTATATCCTTATGGATTACAGATATGTGATTTAATACATACTAATATTTTTCCCTTTGTTCAGGTGGAGGAAGTTAAGGATCTGGTGACAAAGGTGGTGGTTGAGAAGTGCGGTGAGTATATGTGTACGCAAATTACAAATATTAAACACACAATGGACCTCAGAAAGGGCTTCGAATTAAATTGACCCCAAATGAAAACAAAGCAAAAAATAAAATAAAATACTCTGAGGATCTAGATATCTAAATATTTAAAGATCGTACATGGTATTTTTTTCTTGCTCTCAGTACAAACATATCTAAAAATTCATAAAGCAAGAGACATTTACTTTTTATATTTTTTCAGAAAACAAGACGAGTCATTTTGCTTCTAAAGTAAATGTATCTTGATTTGACAATGTTTAGATATTAGTACTTGAAGACAGAAGACATAAATATTGAGATATATATATATATATATATATATATATATATATATATATATATATATATATATCTATATATCTATATATCTATATATATATATATATATATATATATATATATATATATATATATATATATATATATATATATAGATATAGATATATATATATATCTATATATATATATATCTATATATATATATATATATATATATATATATATACACTGTAAAAAAATTCTTGTTGTTTTTACAAAAACTTTTTGGCAGCTGTGGTTGCCAGAATAATTTTGTAAAAATACAGAAAACTGTAAACACATTTACGTCAAAAACTGTTAATTTTACAATATAAAGCTGTAATTTACAAACAAGAAAATGTGAATATAAACCAGTAAATTCAACAACACACAAAATTAAATCTGTTTTGTACCTTGAAAATACTGACAACCACCATAATAATAAAGATGGTACTGTATAAGAGAAAGCCACATGAAGTATCAAAGCTCATCACAAGTAGCTTCACCACAAGCAGAAGTATATATTAACATATAGAAGGTGCACATTTATGGAAACACAAAACACCATCATGGTAACACACGTGATACTTAAATAATGCAAAAAACTTTCATTAAGCAACAGAAGATGTAACATAAAGCTCAAATGTACATAACTGATAACAAGAACTATTTAATGATTATTTAAACAAAATACTTTCAAACGTGGAGTGTCACGCAGGGAATTCTGGGAATATCAGTTTACAGTTTTAGACTGTAAATTATACATTGATTTGTTCTTTTTTTACTTCTAAAAGCTGTATAATTAACAGAATTTTACTGTAAATTTACATTAAATGCTTTGTTAGATCTTTTACAGTTTTTCCCTGTATATAGTACGGGAACTTACTGTTAACCTATTATCAGTTTTTTTCCGTAGCGTTTTTACAATAGTTTACAGTTAAAATTACACTTCTTTTTTACAGTGTATATATATATATATATATATATATATATATATATATATATATATATATAGATATATATATATATATATATATATATATATCTATATATATATATATATATATATATATTTGCAGTGTGTTCAGTCTTACCGCATCCAATAAGACTGTTTGCTAAACAATTAATGTCAAGATATACAACAATACATCCCACTGAATAGATTATTTGTCTATTCCCATTCAATTCAATATGGCTTCTACCTCCTAAAAGATCTACTCAGTTGTGCACTGTTGCGGTCCATTGAAGTGAAACTATAACTGAATAACAGAGCTTCATTAACACGTGTATGTGGGTGTTTAGGAGTGTGTGATTTTGTGTATTTGTTTGCGTTTGTGTCTTTCAGTATATGTGTTTGGACGCCCCTGTTGTGGAGGCCATGGGTTCCACCATCTGTTGTGTTTTTATGGGCTCTCTTGCCGAAGAAAAACTGTCAAGAACTCCATGTTCTGAAGTCATTCATGAATGCGAGAACTAAATTAACAAAAACATTGGGCTGTTTTTATTTTTATCTCTTTGAAGCAATGACTTCTCTGGTTTTAAAATATGTGTGTATATATATATATATAATCAAATGATTGAATTACTGTCTTTTTGAATGAAATTAAATGAATTAAGGATTTAAGCCTAATGACATTTGCCTAAAGCATGGTCATGTTTCTAACTAAAGGAAAGGAAATACTCCAATGATCCAGATGATGGGAGTATCCTAAGGGAAAAGAGAAGAACAGATTCTGCTTCTCCGATCTTGCTCATCCACCCCAAAGTGTGGGATGAAGAGTTCGAGGATGAGACCACTACAGTTCATCCTGCTGTTTCAGAGTCTGAGCCAACATTAGCATATGGCAACGTTACAAGTAGGTATATTCCTGCTTTGACCCAATATGTTATTACATGCTTTGTCTCTTGTATGATATCATCCCTATATTTTGTGCTTAGTGCCTGGAAGGGTTTAGATGGGGAAACTCTTGCTTTATATAATACGTTTTTTTTCAAATTAACTTCTGCTGTTTCTTATGAACATTAGTCTTGATCTGGCATCTTTGTACATGAGTTCAGTCATCCATAAACACCATTCAGTTCTTTTTTCCTTGATGGAAAACAGGAAATCATACGCCAAAGTCATACGCTAAGGTTCTGCATGGTCTACTTCTGTGTTATTTTAAGCAACTGAGTCACACTACAAAAAAATAAAAATCTGTGTTGTTGTTTTTTACTTCCAACCATGTAGTAATTGCTCATGGCAGCCTGATGTTAATTTCAATTACCAAAATCAAGACTAGCTACATTATTATATGGTGTATACTTCAGATGGATGAAACCGAATTAATGAATGAAATAGACTTATCAGGCAATCTTGTAGCAACACTGGTTCTCATCATTAATTATGTCATTGAATAAATTGAGGAAAACGAGAAATTTTCAAAACCAGTGTTGACTGATAACGTTTCAACTACTACATAAACACTTGTTCTTATTTTATACATTTTTTTTAATCTATCTGTGCTTGGTTCAGACAGTCAGTCATTGTTAGGGCATATGTGGCAACAACTAAACATCTTTATGAGCCAGTCATCGAATCATTCATTCATCCGATTCATTCGTAAACAGTTCATTTGATTAATTTAGGATGCTACTGCCACTGCTGTGTGTCTGTGTTGCTTGGAAATGTGCAAAGGTTAATCAGGCATCTTTCTTATTTAATAAAATCATGTCAACTCAGATCAGTATTTCATATCAGTGTACTTAATTAATTTAGTAAATAGTCAATACAAGAGAAATATACCACCATTATTATGAAATAAACCCCATCCGGATGTCTTCTAGATGTTATCCTGTAACACGTACAAACCTATGTGATTATATTTGTGCAATGACTGCTGCACCTGGTTTTAAAGAAGTAGTTCACCCAAAAAAAAAAAATTTTTTTCTCCAAAATATTATTCACTCTCAGGTCATCCAAGAGTTAGATGAGTTTGTTTCTTCATCAGATTTGGAGAAATATATCATTACATCACTTGCTCACCAAAGGATCCTCTGCCGAGAATGGGTGCCGTCCAAATACCTAATTAAAACATCACAATAATCCACAAGTAATCCACAAGACTCCAGTCTATTAATCAATGTCTGCATGCATAGCTTCAAATCATTGTTTATGACTAAAATATGAGTCCTCTATCTATAATATTTTTTTATGCAGTGAAAAAGTTGAAAGTCTTGTCTGAATCAAGAAAACAAGCACCAAGTCCAAAACAAATATGTCTGTGGATTTTGATGTGAGAAAGCAACAGGGGATGGACTTTTTCACTGGAAGAAGCATTATTGTAGAATATGGACTCGATTTTTGGCCAGGAGCAACTGTTTAAAGGTAAAACATCTTGGTGAATTTGTTTACTACAAACATGTTTCTTTTCATGTCACAAGACATCAATTGATGGACTGTAGTCTTGTTTTTAGCTGTTTGAACTCTTATACTGATAGCACCCATTCATGGCAGAGGATCATTTAGAGAGCCAGTGATGTAATGCTTAATTCCTCCAAATCTTAACAAACTCATTTACATCTTGGATGGCCTGAGGGTGAGTACATTTTTAGCAAATTTGGGTGGACTATTCCTTTAAATGTAAAATCTGTATGTATATATGCTTTTCAGTTGCGCTCAGGAGCCACTACTGAGGGAGATGGAGAGCAGGAAGAAAAGAGACATGCACTTGAACGCCACTCAGGTATGTGTGGAATAAAAGAGGAGAACATCGTCCTCTGCTGACTGCTGCTCCAAGTGCTTTTAACATGTTAATACAGCAACCGAAACTACTCACATAGTCAGATTTTTTTTTGTACAAATTAAACCTGGTCCTTGAATAAAAAGGTTTTGCAGTGGGAATTTTGGTTTAATGTTCAGGAAAGTAGTCCAAAGTAGTACACCGTAATGGTCCTAGCACCAAAAGCACACGCAACGCATTAGACAAGGCCAAGATTATTTTATGCGCAATTTTTTTTACGACGGTCTATTTCTGTCACATCCACAGTATATATGAGACACAAGGAACGGAAACAGACAGATAAGAGCAGAATTAATCCACTGATAAAAAATGATATTCAAATCATCGCTCTGCAAGTATGTAAGCTTACATGAAGCCTGTACAAGTATGTGTGTGAGACATTGAAAAAGAAAAAAGATGGAGACAGAACATTTGACTGACAGTGAAATCCAAGATAAATTTTTATTAAAAAGTGGAACTTTTGTTAGATTAATCATTGCATTCTTGCAGTGGTATATAGGCAGTTCACTTCTATAGCACCACACACTGTTGCAGTGATACATGCTTACCTATGAATTTCTTACAAATATGGCATGTTTTTATTTATAAATAGTTTGATGCTTAGTAAGTGAGATCATGATTCTAATGCGCTATTAATATAACCAGCTATGTGTTTATGAGCTGTTTACCAAAAGGTTTATCATTTTGCACTTATGGTTCTTTTTGAAAAATTTAATTAATCTGACTGTTTTTAAACTAATATGGGAGACAATTAAAACAATAAAATTGATATATTTTTGAATGAGCCATTTAGCTTGCTGTGGGTTGGTGGGTGTGTGCGTGAGAACATTTTCACATCGTGACCTCTGATTTTGGACCATGTTCTCTGAGCTTGGCCTGAGCTTTGTGTATATAAATGCTGCCATATTGGCTTTTCCTCTGAAATGCTTGTTGAGTCGTGTTTGGACGGTGTCTCCTGGGGGCAGGCAGAGAAAGTTTGTGTGTGTTTCTTAAGCACACTGTAAAAAATAAGTGTAATTTTAACTGTAAAATTTTGTAAAAACTCTACGGAAAAAAACTGATAATAGGTTAACAGTAAGTTCCCGTACTATATACAGGGAAAAACTGTAAAAGATCTAACAAAGCATTTAATGTAAATTTACAGTAAAATTCTGTTAATTATACAGCTTTTAGAAGTAAAGAACAAATCAATGTATAATTTACAGTCTAAAACTGTAAACTGATATTCCCAGAATTCCCTGCGTGACACTCCACGTTTGAAAGTATTTTGTTTAAATAATCATGTTTTTAAATAGTTCTTGTTATCAGTTATGTACATTTGAGCTTTATGTTACATCTTCTGTTGCTTAATGAAAGTTTTTTGCATTATTTAAGTATCACGTGTGTTACCATGATGGTGTTTTGTGTTTCCATAAATGTGCACCTTCTATATGTTAATATATACTTCTGCTTGTGGTGAAGCTACTTGTGATGAGCTTTGATACTTCATGTGGCTTTCTCTTATACAGTACCATCTTTATTATTATGGTGGTTGTCAGTATTTTCAAGGTACAAAACAGATTTAATTTTGTGTGTTGTTGAATTTACTGGTTTATATTCACATTTTCTTGTTTGTAAATTACAGCTTTATATTGTAAAATTAACAGTTTTTGACGTAAATGTGTTTACAGTTTTCTGTATTTTTACAAAATTATTCTGGCAACCACAGCTGCCAAAAAGTTTTTGTAAAAACAACAAGAAATTTTTTACTGTGCAAATAGACTAGCTGCATTTGTGGGTGGCTGATATGTGCACATTTGTGAATGTATGTGTTTCCTTCCTCATTATTTTTACCCTCCTTTGACATTCATTCTGTTCTGTCTTATATAATTCCCCAAGCATGCTGCTCCCTGTTGCTTCCCGAGGTTTCTCACTCTTTACATATGTCCCAGTGGCAGGGGGCTCGTCTAGCAGGAAGCCCATAGTCCAGATTCGAGACTGTGGTACAGTCTCTAAGGGGATCCCTGGCTAAACTTTAGTGTGTACACCACAGAGAACAGATGCTCTTTACACCTGCTTTAAAATGTAGCTTGTAGTTTTTAAGGTTTAATGAACTTCCTTTTAATGTGATATGGAATAAATATATTATCATCCAGGCCATTGCACAATGTTTAGAATGTATAAAGGTAATCATTAATGCCAAACTTCTGATCCTCTGATAGCAAAGCAATCAATCATTAAACCAAGTTGGGAAGAAAACTCATTAAGTTTATAAGCATTAAATGCAGTTTAATTAACTCACAGGGGAAAAAATAGACAAACATTTGATATGGTCATTGATCGTGAAAACTGAGAATGCAATAAAACAGAACCTTTTAAATTTTATAAATGGTTTAATTCAGATGCAAACTAAATAATTCGATGCGCTGTCCATGGTACTGAATTTATTTAGATGAATGAGTAAGTTGTCATTATGCCTGCTAATTTAGAAAGGATGATGTTATTTTGTAGCTAAATATATTAGATGACTAGTTCATTTAAGATTATTAGATTAATAATATCTTATATTAACACTGTAGTATTGTTACAGTATTTGTCGTGTTGCTGGGCCTATTGATTTCCTATTGATTGCAGGCTAAAAGTATGTTTTGTCTTTGTCTTTTTTTGTTATTTTTAGTCAGTCCAAGCCATTTCACTTGGTGGCCTTGTCTTTATGCAGTTTATAACTATGTTACGTTTTGACAAATTGATGATTTATTTGTTGGAACTTATACAGTCCCATCCATGCGTTATCATACTCATTCAAATTCGTACGAAAAATCCCCACCTTGTAAAAGTTTTCTCGCGAGACTGGGTTCTGGGTTGTGCTACAATAATAAGCTGAAATTTTCAACATATTTATTTATTTAGTATTTAGCTGTATGATACAGGACATCATCATATGATTGGCCTTTTTTCTTTCTTTCTTTCCTTCACATAATCACAGGCTGGCTCAAAGTAGACTGTTCTATATGGTGACTGTAAACGCGCATTGAGTGCGCGAACGCATCAATCACCTCCTCATTTTACTGGGAGGATCCCAATAAATGACGTTATTGCTGGCGTACGACTGCAGCGTAATTGGGTTTATCCTAAATGAATGCACATCCAATGGGCAAACAGTCCAAGTGGATATTATGAGCAGCCAGGGAGATATCAAACCCACTAAATCCCTCTTATGATTCAATGCGACATTAAGTCGACACCGAGCTGTTGACTTGCTCGCCTTTTTAATAACACTTTGGATTCACGATCCAAAAGTTCTGGTTGACTTAACAGTGCTTCACTTCAGAGGACTCTGCTCATTGAAACAGTGCAGGTAAGGTGCTTTTGCATTAGATTCGAGGTAATAGTTTACTCAGAAATAACAATTCTGACATAAATTACACAGAGGTTGTCCCAAACATGACGTGACTTTATTTCTGGAACACGAGAATATTAGGCTACATTATTTTCTGTATGCAATTAGTATCGTAGTATACAAAGTGAATTATGACAGGGTAACACCACAAAACCACACAGACAAACACAAAAACACGAGTTAGTAAAATAGAAGATTATTTTCATGTTGAACATTTACTTCATGTGAAGATGCACAGGGCACTTTTTATACAATCTTTCTTACAAAAAGTTTTACTAAAGCAATCATTACGCATAACGTTAATCTAAAAGCCTTGTACGTATTACCACGCGCTTCCGTTCAACAGGGCACAACGATGCGGCTCGCCAGGACCCTCCTCGCCCTGGCACTTCTTTGCGCACCGGTTTCCAGTATCTGCTTACCGACGTACGACTCCGTATCCAACTTTCTTTGCAACAGTGAAGTGTTCTCCGAGACAAATGATAACGGGCAATCAGAAAATTCCCTGCTGGACAGTCTAAACCTCCTGTACAAATCGGCACACGCGTTTTCCTCCGAGGACGAGGAGCCGCGCGAGAGGAGGACGATACCCGCGTCCAAATACAGATACTTGAGCCAGACGCAGCTCAGGAGTAAACTGTACCGTAACAGTGCGAAGAGTGACCGACGCAGCCAGGTCACCCTATCCCTTGATGTCCCCACCAACATTATGAACATCCTCTTCAACATTGCCAAAGCCAAGAACCTGCGCGCAAAGGCGGACGACAACGCACGCTTGCTGGCGCAGATTGGAAAGAGAAAGTGAACACTTATGTCACTAATTTGACTTTAACCTTTTATTTTATTTTATTTTTTTATTTTAACAACTGAGGCATGTTATCTCAAATGTAATAATGTAGTAAATGTTGTTGTTTTTTCCCAGTTGCATAACAAATTAGCAATACGTATTAACAGGTTACAAATGAGTTTTGATTAGTACTGTCACAATTAATCGTGATTAATCGTATCCAAAATAAAAGTTTCATGTTTACATAATATATGTGTGTATACTGTGTATATTTATTGTGTATATATAAAAATACAAACACATGCATATATCTATATATAAAATGTTATGTTTATATATTAAGTATATTTATATAAAATCTAAATATATAAATGTATATACATGTAAATATTTTCAAAGTATATAGGCCTACTGTATGTGTGTGTATTTATAATATAAACAGTACACACACATATATACTATGTAAACAAAAACTTGTATTGTGGATGCAATTAATCGCGATTAATCATTTGACAACACTAGTTTTGATTTAAACGCATAATGGTTTGGTCATGGTAGGCTTGTCACATTTGTTATTTAATGCTGTTTTACAGAAAATTGAGACTCATGGCAATTGTCAACAAGACTGGTCAGTTTCTAAACTCAAGCTAAAGAGACATAATGATTGGAGTAGCCTATAGCATATGTCTCAGAGTGAATTAGCCTATGACATATTTTGCAATGCTAGTACACCTTTCCCTTTTCATTAACATAATTCATCTGTACATATCAGTAAAAAGTTGACCTGATTAATAAACAGTTACTGCTCTATAAGATACACGACTGGATGGCTACAGATTATGTAAAGTTCTGAAAACTTTGGGTTGACAGCTTAATATTTTTGTACTGTAAACAATTGTTTATATTTAATAAATAAATCATTGAAATTGTAACAAAGCATCCATTCGGAAGGTAATTTCGAGAAATTAGAATCTCTCTCTCTCTCTCTCTCTCTCACTCATTTTCTCTCATTCTCTCTCTCTCTCTCTCTCTCTCTAAACACGACTCAAAACTTTTCGCAGCTACATTCAGTACAGACTAGTCAATGCAATAATTATTGTGAAGTCTATTTATGTTTCAGGCAAATAGTGTTGAATAATAAATATAAATTTGATCACTTTTTTGCAGATATAATCAACATTTTAGTGAAGACAGAAATTAGTCTCTCAAAACAAATATTATAAAAATAATAATTATGATCTTACAATTAATTACTATATATATATATATATATATATATATATATATATATATATATATATATATATATATATATATATATATATATATATATATATATATATATATATATATTTATATAAATATATAAATACACACACAAGTGATGACTGATCTAAATAGTCTGGATATAGCCTCACCCGGACTTTTAAGCATGAACTTTTATTTTGAAGCGGTGGGCGCCATCTTCACCTCCGCCAGCTCACGACATACGTCACTCTAGTTGACGTGGAGGAAGAGAGCGTGAATGACTGTATGATCTTCTCGTCTACTGTTCACAAACACTTCGCAAAATGATCAAGAAATTTGACAAGAAGGATGAGGAGTCTGGTAGGAGCAATATTAATACACGCTGACACGTCATATATACAGTATTCTGTTATTAACCACTTATTTCCGTGGCTGAAATTATGATGACGGCTGTTTTGCTAAGGAAGAGTGTCTGCAGGCCACAATACTTTTGTAATAGTCAATCTAACTTATTTAACTCTAGAAATAATTGTCTATGTTCCAGTTTTATACTAAATTCTGTCTTTGAGTTGCGGATTAAATGTGTGATACTGCAGTATCTTGTAGTACGTGTTTTTAATCTTTATTTATGGAAGCTAATGTGCTAGCAGTTCTCTGTATTTATCTGCAGTAACTTACAAATATTAACGTCGAAGATCCTACTACATTTCGCGTTTTTTCCCCCAATAAGCTGTGTATATATAAATGGGCCACATATATGCTATTCTCTCCTCTAATGCTCTTAATCTTGAATCTTCCGACAATTCAGATTCAGAAAATCTAACTCTGGGTTTAGTTTACTTTGCATATAGGTTTTACATTTCATATGTGTGATTAATATTGCTGTTTTAAAATGAACTGACTCGGACAAGAGTCACATATTGTTGCTATTTTCCTTTCATAACTTATTCTATGAGTGCGTTTCTAGAATAAATCGCATCTTATGATTTATAATTGAATAACTTATAGGTAGTTTTATTATCCAAATGAAGACACATAGATTTAGATGATAGATAGATCAATTTTTTTGTGTGTTAAGGGAGTGGCTCAAACCCCTTTCAGCATCTGGAGAAGAGCGCTGTTCTACAGGAGGTGAGTTTTATGCATCTGAATCTTCAAATCAGATAAATGTCTCGTTCGTATTGTGTGTTACATTGCATGTATGTTTCAAAGGCTCGGCTTTTCAACGAGACTCCAATCAATCCGAGAAAATGTCTACACATCCTCACAAAGATCATCTACCTGCTCAACCAGGTACATGATTATATCGTTCTTTTCCAGCAGCCTTCCACTACAGATTTTTCTTCTCTCTCTCTCTCTCACTCTGGACTGCTTCATCACTAACGTCTTTCGTTTTTCAGGGTGAGCACTTTGGAACCACGGAGGCCACTGAAGCTTTCTTTGCCATGACAAGACTGTTCCAGTCTAATGATGTAAGAAACTTTACAGCCCCATTAACTGTTTTTTTACTAGTGTTACATATTGCATTATGTATAATTTAATTAATGACAGCAAAAATTATACTCCATTATTTTTTACACCAAATTTGCCAAAGCAGACAGTTATTGGCCAATACAAGTCTGGCTGATATATCGGTTTATTATTTCTGGGGTTATTGTTCAAAAATTATAATAACACACAGTTCCTATTAAAAATAATAATAATTGGTTCATTGAAATAAACCAAAACCTTAAATATTTAAAAAGTGGTCATAACCTAAACTAAATAAAAATTAGAAATGCCTTGGCAACTACCTGAGATATCTTCAATTTGACTTATTAACTGGGAAAAAAGAAATAAATAAACGAATAATTGTTTGTTTTAGCAAACCCTGAGAAGAATGTGCTACCTGACTATAAAGGAGATGGCCAACATCTCAGAGGATGTGATCATTGTTACAAGCAGGTGAGCAGTTCATGTAGCCAGAGCAGCGGATTTCTTATTTGAGATATCTAAAATGATTTTTTCCTAATATGTGTAGTGTAAAAACATTTCATCTGGTCAGGAATGGGAATCTTTGCACATGCGGCCGGCATAACCTTATGAAAGTCGCTGATTAATGTTTGGCTTGTGTCTCAGCTTGACAAAGGACATGACTGGCAAAGAGGATGTGTACAGAGGGCCGGCAATCAGAGCTCTCTGCAGGATCACTGATGTGAGTCTCCTCTGTTTGAAAACGCATTCATCTCTGTCTATATCTTGCCAACTGTGTATATCTTGTCCATCAGACCACCATGCTGCAAGCTATTGAACGATACATGAAACAGGCCATTGTGGACAAAGTGCCCAGCGTCTCCAGCTCTGCTCTGGTCTCCTCACTGGTAAGATCACAAGCTAGTATTATTTTACTGATCTATACTAGTATAGTACTTATCAATATTTTAAATGTATACATTTTACATTTGTAATTATTTTTATATATATATATGTTTATTACACTTACCCCCATGATGGTTCAGGATAATGAAGCTCTGTTTGTGTATCTGTTCCTCAGCACATGGTGAAGATGAGCTTTGATGTGGTAAAACGCTGGGTCAATGAAGCTCAGGAGGCGGCTTCCAGTGATAACATCATGGTGCAGGTTAGTTGTTTGCATCCGTTGTCTGATGAGTTGATGGTCTTTCTTTCTCTAATGAAATGGGATCTTTCTCCACAGTACCATGCGCTGGGTCTCCTGTATCACCTGAGGAAGAATGACCGCCTGGCTGTGACAAAGATGCTCAACAAATTCACCAAATCTGGCCTGAAGTCTCCATTTGCTTACTGCATGATGATTCGCATTGCCAGTAAACTGCTGGAGGAGACAGAGGCAGGGTACGTGTGTGGGACATCAGTTTTTGCTTTCAGGCTCATTTAGGTGTTATTAACATGATGCAGTTGATTATACTTACCTAGTCTACATGTGTTTTAACAGGCACGATAGCCCAATGTTTGACTTCATTGAGAGCTGCTTGAGGAATAAACATGAGATGGTGGTTTATGAAGCGGCCTCTGCCATCGTCCACATGCCCAATTGTACCGCTCGTGAGCTGGCTCCTGCTGTGTCCGGTTAGTCTTTCTTCTTTGCTTTCTTACCAGCACACACAACCGAGTAGTACTCTAGATGTTCAAATTAATTTGGTATTTCTGTCTCTTTCCATAGTTCTCCAGCTGTTTTGCAGCTCTCCCAAAGCAGCTCTGCGATATGCAGCTGTACGGACCCTAAACAAGGTTGGTTTGAATAGGATCTAGTTTGAAACTAGTTGCAGTATCTATCAACGACCACATGGAGACACCAAAGAACACATTTTTATGTTCAGAGTCATGCTTTTATCGTGCAATCCTAAATAGGGTGAAGCATTAAAATTCAGAATTTTTGCATGAAAAGGAGGTGATGTGACCGATTTGAAAAATCAAATCCACAGGTGGCAATGAAGCACCCGTCAGCAGTGACCGCATGCAACCTGGACCTGGAGAACCTGATCACGGACTCCAACCGCAGCATCGCCACCCTGGCCATCACCACCCTGCTGAAGACCGGCAGCGAGAGCAGCGTCGACCGCCTCATGAAGCAGATCTCCTCCTTCGTCTCGGAGATCTCGGACGAGTTCAAGGTGACCTCATGACCCAGACACTGAATTTCAACTCGATTAGAGAACAAACACATGCTTCAGATGCATATTCAATCATGTTTCAGTATGTATATTATACTTTTTAAACGATCGGTCCAGTGATAATGTTCCTGTATTCATGAGCAAACGGCTTGTTTGTTTTCCAGGTGGTTGTGGTCCAGGCCATCAGTGCTCTGTGCCAGAAATATCCCAGAAAACACAGCGTGATGATGAGCTTCCTTTCAAACATGTTGAGAGATGATGTAAGTTCATTCAAGGACGTTTGTTCCTCTGTTTTTACACAGGAGTCTTGTAATCTCTTTTCTTGAGCCAAACCACACCGCCAGATTTACACTTGATATCCTTAATACCTGGTTTACTTCAGATCTGTATTTTAATTATTATTGCCAAAAAAAAAAAGCTGAAAATTGTTTACTTTTTCTATTAGGTTTAATTGTATTTTCTTGCAGGGTGGATTTGAGTACAAGCGAGCCATCGTGGATTGTATCATCAGTATCATCGAGGAAAACCCAGAGAGTAAGGAGACCGGCTTGGCTCACTTATGTGAGTTTATCGAGGATTGTGAGCACACCGTACTGGCCACTAAGATCCTCCACATGCTGGGGAAAGAGGGGCCACGTACCCCCACTCCCTCCAAATACATCCGTTTCATCTTCAACCGTGTGGTGCTGGAGAGCGAGGCTGTGCGGGCAGGTGAGCGATCTTGTGTTAACCTCATTGCAATGAGCTTTCAAAGACCTGCTCGTGCCACCTTAAGATTTTAGAAAGCTTGTGTTGGTAATATCCATTGGTACAGGTTTTTTTGGTTTGAGTGCCACACACATGGCCCAGTAATTAATTGCAATCAGACTGCAAGTAAGTAGTATTTTTAAACCGGGGCTGATAATATGATTCCAGAGACTAAGCTGAACTGCATTTTTCTGCTCTTCTCACGTTTTTCTTCAAAGCTGCTGTAAGTGCGCTGGCCAAGTTTGGGGCTCAAAATGACGACCTGCTGCCAAGCGTCTTGGTTCTGATGCAGAGGTAGGCCTTCAACAGCAGGAAGTGTGTGTGAAGGGAGTGAGTGTTAATACTGGTGATTTGAGTATTGGAGTAAGGAAAACAACAAAGATGTGTTTGGAAACCAATGCAAAAGTTTGTAAAAAAAAAAAAAAAAAACCCTTGATTTATTTGACAGGATTTAAAACTATGCAAAACTGAAAATATATTTTTTTTTCAATGAAAGACAGTTTCATTTAGAAAAATTAATGCAAGGCAGAAAATAAAACTTTTTTTTTTATAAACTCCTGAACTACTTGATAAAAAAAAAAAGGTGCAAAACAAAAATTTTTGAATAATGCAAAGTGTGCAATAAAGGTTTTTTTTATATATATAAAAAGAGAAAATCGGTTTATGTAAATGGTTTAAAATGGTTTCACATGGAAAAATATAGTACATATTAAAATAAATAAATAAAAATAACTTTTTTGTTATTTTTAACAGTTTTTACACAAAATAGTTTAATCTACCAGAATGTTAGAATATTGTCATGATAATCTTGCTTATTGCCCATGTGAAGAGAGAAATATTTTGTGTGTCTGACAGGTGTATGATGGACAGCGATGATGAGGTCAGAGACAGAGCCACATTCTACATGAACGTCCTTCAGCAGAAGCAGAAGGCATTGAATGCCGCTTATATCTTCAATGGTGAAGTGTTGCAGTTGTTCTGGATAGATTCTTACTGTGTATCTGATATCATATTTGGTTTGATTTAGCTGATGAACAAGGGTGATTGAATGGTTTGAATGCAGGTCTGTCCGTATCTGTTCCCGGACTGGAGAAAACTCTCCACCAGTACACACTGGAGCCCTCTGAGAAACCGTTCGACATGAAGACAGTTCCCTTGGCCACTGCACCCATCACCGAACAGAAAACAGGTGTGAACCTGAGCTGCTTATGATCCTGAGGCCAATAACTTAATTACTCATCGTAATCCATTGGAGAATATTTTCATAATCATGTACACTCAAAAAACGTTTTGTTCACGTTCTACCATTGCTTGGCCTCTAATTTTGGATGCTAATCATCTTATGCCTTGAACCTGGTTTTGGGGTAAATCGCAGAGCTTGCTCAAATTGCACAAGTTCACTTTTCTCTTTCATGCCAGAAATCGCACCCGTGGCTACAAGCAAACTGCCTGAAAGGCTTGCACCTTCCCGCCAAGATATTTACCAAGGTAAGAAGATTAACTGATTGGCAAAACAATGCATGTGGCATCATTAAACCAGAGTCTGTGGGACATTTCAGCTGGTCCTCTTATTTTTCTCCCTCAGAACAACTTGCAGCCATCCCAGAATTCCAGGGCCTGGGTCCCCTGTTCAAGTCGTCCGAGCCGGTTCAGTTAACCGAAGCAGAGACCGAGTACGTGGTGCGCTGTATCAAACACACTTTCGCAAATCACATGATCTTCCAGTTCGACTGCACCAACACGCTGAACGACCAGCTGCTGCAGCGGGTTCAGGTCCAGATGGAGCCGTCAGAGTCGTACGAGGTGCTACATAATGTTCCTGCACCAAACCTCCCCTACAGCCAGCCCAACTCCTGCTACAGTCTGGTCCGGTTACCAGAGGATGACCCCACAGCAGGTCAGACATGTTTGATTCGCAGTATGAGGTCAACTTTTCTTTCTTGGGCAGATTTAATGTTAAGTTTCCCTTAATGATTTTCTGTTTTGTTGTTTGCATTTGTCTTAGTCTCTTGCACGTTCAGTTGTACAATGAAATATCTGGTCCGGGACTGCGATCCCAACACGGGAGACCCTGAAGATGACGGTTACGATGATGAATATGTGGTATGTGAACTTTCTAAATCAATCCACACTGATGAAAATGGGAAGATTATAAGGGGGCCATTACTCACTCAATGTCTTTTTTGCTTCTTAGCTGGAAGATTTAGAGGTGACAGTCGCCGACCACATACAGAAGGTGTTGAAACCAAACTTTGGGGCAGCGTGGGAGGAGATCGGAGATGAGTTAGAGAAGGAAGAGACATTTGCTTTGGCCACAGTCAGAACTTTAGATGGCAAGTTTGCTTATGGGAATAGTTTCCTCAAAATGAAAATTTGATGTACTCGCCCTCAGGCCATCCAAAATATAGATGAGTTTTTTTTTCATTGGAAATTTAACATTGCATCACTTGCTCACTCATGTCTCTTCTGCAATGAATGGCTGCCATGAGAATGAAAGTTTAAACAGCTGATAAAAACACTGCAATAATACACACGACTCCAGTTCATCAATTAACATCTTAAGTTAAAAGCTGCATGTTTGCAAGATAACAGAATGTGAAATGATCATCTGTTTATTGTGTTTGTCTTCACAGAGGCAGTAAATAACATTATCAGCTTCTTGGGCATGCAGCCTTGCGAGCGCTCGGACAAAGTTCCTGAAAACAAGAACTCCCATGTTCTGTTCCTAGCAGGTATGTACTACTTTTAGTTCTTAAAATGTGTATTAGATATTATTTTTTTAACCTGAGCAATGGTTTCGTCTTTCTGAAGGTGTGTTTAGGGGAGGTCATGATGTATTGGTGAGGGCTCGCCTGGCTCTGGCTGATGGGGTCACTATGCAAGTTACTGTTAGGAGCACAGACGAGAACGTGGTTGACGTCATCCTGGCCTCTGTCGGCTAAATGAGTAATGTTTGAGTGACCTGGTCACATGCCAATCAATCTGGGTCATTGTATATCTCTTTATAGTAGCTCTATAATGTTTCTCTCAACTATCTTTGTGGCTTGATATGGGTCCTCGGAAACATCCCATTTCTGTATTTGGTCTGTTCTGTTTCTGAGAGATTTCTAAAATACTGTGCCACTTTATTTCAAGTGGAAGAGATCTAAACATTGTTTCTCTAGTATTTGAGCTGTTTAGACCATGTTTCACGGCTCGGGGGGGGAAAGTCCTTTACTACAAACCTTTTCATTTATCAATAATAAAACAGAAAGAGTACAGAACTTGTGTTGTATTGTTTTTTTGTTTTTTTTTGTTTTTCAACACAAAACCTGAGACTTCATACAAAGACCTTTTTATTTGAATAAAAGCATTCATGCATTGAACACAAATTTATTTACAAGTAATGGCATTGTATTTGAGAAAACTCTGTTGTAATGACTGGGTATTTGTTGCAATACTTTCGGTTTCATGCATTAAACACATGACTGAAATTTCTCCCACACTCTTTGGCATGTTAAATGGATTAGAATACTTTCTAGCAACTTATTTGAGATACAATTTCCCTCATTACTCATCTCAGAATGAGTTGATAAAACTGAGGTAGGCATTAAAGAAGCCAGTGGGATCCTCCAGCTGTGGATAATGACTCGCATGCTCATCTAGAACTGATATGGTGGATCTCTGCACTTGTTTCCTGTAAGGAACAAAGAGAAAAGTGGTTCTTAAAGATTTTTTATGTTATAATAATATATAATAATGGGATAGATTATTCTGTTCTTGCTCTGTCACAGCTTGGCCGTCTGGAGTTCATTTAGGACCCTCGTAAACGAGATGATTCATCTCAAGGAGCTTATCCTCTTAATAAATATTTCTCTATGTTCAGTTCACTTTGTTATCTAAGGAACATTGTAAGTAGGCTATTTATGAATGCCCCAACCAGTGCAATCAAATATTTTAGTATTTTCAATAATTAAAATCATAGATTTGTTTTAAAATATATCAGAGATACAAACTCATTAGGGATGACAAAGATGAGACAGCCAAATCTGTCATTTGGTCTCAAGTTTAAGGTTATGGTTTTAGTTTAATATGATCATCATAAAACTATTTAAATATTTAATAACAAAAAATAACACTTTTTTTTTTTTTTTTTTTTTTTTTTTTTATAACCTGAAGTATGAAGTATAGCAAGTGTATAGGAAATCTGTGGACACAACCGACTGACACGTGGTTTAACATTTTCTGTATAATTTAATATTCTAGGAATATGGATCTAAGGAAGCAATTCCCATAAATCTTAAATTCTATAAAGTAGAATAATAAGCAGTATATATATATATATATATATATATATATATATATATATATATATATATATATATATATATATATATATATTAGGGCAACACAATTCTAACGATAGATTCATATATCAAAATGAACTGATTGTATAGGACTTGAATTTGATTAACAAAATAAATGCACATACAGTTAATGCTACAAAGGAAATTCTGTGAGATGCTGATGGTCCAGTGGACAGAGCTCTTGGTGTCAAAGCTAAACTTGATGCAGGAGACCTGACGAATGTAGTCAATGTAAAATCTGACTCGTTTTGTCGAAACGAGATAGGCAGTTTTCCATCCGCTCCACTAGGCGGCGAAAGCGAGTTTCAGGTTCAGTGTGATCTCTGATGTGTTCGTGTGCTTGGCTTGCAACAACCAACAGCACGCGCAAGGTGCAACAGCACATATTCCAGCCCATAAACTAATAAAACCGACACAAACTTCGATGAAGTGAAGGAACCGAGTGTCACTCACTTGACTCATCAGTAAGTCTACTACGAATACAGTGCGTTGTGTTGCATCATTTCTGTGTGCGGACACTTAAAACTTCAAAGTGAACTCTGACTGTTCGGTAAAATTGGCAAGATATTCACAGATTCGACTTTTTCGGATCAATAACACGCGAGCAAATATTTTTGAGTGCTCGAATTGGGCCTCTTTTCACTTGTAGTGATGTAGTAAACGAGCTACAAGCTCTGTACAAAATACGTTGATCTCAATGCGCTCCGGCGTCCGAAGGGACCGTCTGCAAAGTGCGAAACGCGAAAAAAAGCTACTTATAAAATACTCAATAACGTCACAGTAACACACTGTAGTATCACCAAATTCAGTTCACACATATCTGCGGCCCTGCTGGTTTAACTACAACACTCATATTGAATATAATTGCTCTGGCACATTTTTTATGATTTGATGTGTGAACTGAATTTGGTGAAAGTACAGTGTGTTACAGTAAAATTATTAACATTTTTCATAATAAAAAAATCATAAAAAAATGTGCCTATGCAATTATTTTAAATATGAGTGTTGTAGTTAAACCAGCAGGAGAGCAGTGATGTGTGAACTGAATTTGGTGAAAGTACAGAGTTTTACAGTAAAGTTATTAAAGAGTTAGTTCACTGAAAAGTCATAATTATGTTATTAATAACTCACCCTTATGTCGTTCCAAACCCGTGAGACCTCCGTTTATCTTTAGAACACTGTTTAAGATATTTTAGATTTAGATCCTAGTCCCTCCATTGAAACTGTGTGTACGGTATAGTGTCCATGTCCAGAAAGACTGATTATACTGCGCATGTGTGATTCAGTGTGAAGCAGACTGACACACAGAGCGTCTGAACTGAACTGATTCTTTTGGTGATTGATTCTGAACTGATTCTGTGCTAGGGTTATGAGCACAGGTAAACTTAAGGCTTGAATGAAGGGCAATCATCGCCAATGACGCCATTACGTAGAGCACAAAAGAACTGGTGAACAGTTTTCTACAACCGGTTTATTGAATCGAACTGTCTGAAAGAACTACTGGTGATCCGAAAACCGATGAGTCAATCTTTTGTTCATTATCTGGCTCGGCTCGGTGTTCATCTTCAGTTCTCTCTTCACAGTAGTTCAGTCAGTGTACTGTTTGAGTAAATGAATTACTCCGGGATATTGGTTTGTTTTAACTCCGAGGGAGCGTCAGCCACATTAAAAAAGTTAACAGCTTAAGTCATTTGTGGATTAATGTGTATTGGAGACACGAACCGTTTAAAACGATTCAGTTCGATTTGGTGAACTGGTTCAAAAAGATCCGGTTACATCGAATGATTCATTCGTGAACCTGATATCACAAACTGCTTTGTTTTGAACTATCTCCTACCAGACACGGAAGAGAAGACAATGATGAATAAAGTCGTAGTTTTTGCTATTTTTGGACCAAAATGTATTTTCGATGCTTCAAAAAATTCTAACTGACCCTCTGATGTCACATGGACTACTTTGATGATGTTTTTCCTACCTTTCTGGACATGGACAGTATACCGTGCACACAGTTTCAATGGAGGGACTGAGAGCTCTAGGACTAAATCTAAAATATCTTAAACTGTGTTCCAAAGATAAACTGAGGTCTAATGGGTTTGGAACAACATGAGGGTGAGTTATTGGGTTTGGAACAACATGAGGGTGAGTTATTAATTACATAATTATGATTTTTTGATGAACTAACCCTTTAATTATTATGTTCAATAACTGAAGTTATTAACCATTTTTCATAATAAAAAAAATGTGCTGAAGTAATTACTTTCAAAACCAGTGTTGTAGTATAACCAGCAGGAGAGCAGTGATGTGTGAACAGCATATGGTGAAAGTACAGTGTGTTACAGTAAAGTTATTAACCATTATTTTCAATAACGGTGAAGTTATTAACTATTTCCATAATAAAAAAATCATAAAAAATGTGCAAAAGCAATTACTTTCAAAATGAAAGTTGTAGTATAACCAGCAGGAGAGCAGTTATGTGTTAACTGCATTTGGTGGAAGTACAGTGTGTAACAGTAAAGTTATTAACTGTCATGTTCAATAACGGTGAAATTATTAACTATTTTTCATAATAAAAAAATTTTAAAAAATGTGCAAAAGCAATTACTTTCAAAATGAAAGTTGTAGTATAATCAGAAGGAGAGCAGTAATGTGTGAGCTGAATTTGGTGAAAGTACGGTGTGTTACAGTAAAGTTATGAACATCTTTCATAATTAAAATGTATAAAAACTGTGTAAAACCAATTATTTTCAAAACCAGTGTTGTAGTATAACCAGCAGTACAGTTATTAACTTTTTCATAATAAAAAAAAAATCCAAAAAATGTTTCAAAAACAATTACTTGCAAAATAAAAGTTGTAGTATAACCAACAGGACAGCAGTGATGTGTGAACTAAATTTGGTGAAAGTACAGTGCATTACAGAAAAGTTCAAAAAATCCAAAAAAAATTTTGCAAAAGCAATTACTTCTAAAATGAAAAGTGTTGTATAACCAACAGGACAGCAGCGATGTGTGATCTGAATTTGAGTGTGTTACAGTAATGTTATTAACATTTTTAATAAGAAAATCATAAAAAATGTGTAAAACCAATTATTTTCAAAACCATTGTTGTAGTATAACCAGCAGGAGAACAGTGATGTGTGAACTGAATTTGGTGAAAGTACAGTGTGTTACAGTAATGTAATTAACTATATGTGCAAAAGCACATATTTCCAAAATCATCGTTGTAGTAGAACCAGTAGGAGAGCAGTGATGTGTGAACTGAATCTGGTGACACTACAGTGCATTACTGTGAAGTTATTGAGTATTTTATTAGTAGCCTTTTTTTCGCGCTTCGCACTTTGCAGACGGTGCCTACGTCGACTCAGACGCCAGCCCATTGAGATTAAGGGCGGGCGTACACGGTGCGAATTCGGATGGTCGGAAGATCGTATGTCCACGCACACGGCACGAGTGAGTTTATCTGAAAATCGTACGGACGAGATGATATACGACACGATTTTACAACCTGCGAATTCCAGAAACAATCGCACGAAGTTGATAGACGCGTTCGACTTGAAGCAGCGCTGCACGCACAGAAGGATCACTGTATGACATTAAAGTACCGTGAGAGCGATATGAGAGCACACATATCCAATGCATTCGAATCGCTCTCGCTGTACTTTGATGTCACACAGGTGATCATTCTGTGCAGCGCTGCTTAAGTGGAACGCGCCTTATATAACTGCTCTCCCTCTCTCATAACTGCATATAAAATATTGATACGAGCCGTGACTGTTTCCTACACGTACAGGTTATTTTTCAGCAATAGGAAACCGGGACGTTTGGTTACCCTGTGTGTGTGTTCTTGTATATGGTTTATAAATATCTGAAATGGGTATTAAAATGTAAACATGGTTTATAAGGACAATTACTGTGCCCTCGTAAACCAAATGGCTTTAAAAAATACTATACGGTGTTTAATAGAAAATTTAAACATGCATTTTCCGTGATGGATAGAGGTAGTGTATGGGGATATACAGTATAGAAAACCGTTACGTTTATGGAGAGTCACTGTAAACTACATATGCGTGTGTGAGCGAGAGAGGGAGAGAGAGAGAGAGAGAGAGAGAGAGAGAACTAAAAAGGCATTGGAATACGTTGCTAGGAACATCATACAGCGCTCGCTCGCTGACAGACTTCAGCTGCCGTCTTCGTCTTTCTTCTTCTGTGGTTTTCCTAGTTCGTGATTGGTCAACTTCAGATAAATCAACAAATCGGCTCGTTCAACCGCACAAATGGCACGAATTCAAACCGATAGCTCACGAACTTTTTAGACATGTTTAAAAATGATCGGGAGGTCGGGAAGTGCTCGTAAGCCACTCTGCTCGGCTCGTAATTCATAGCAAATGATACGAGCCGCGACCATACGAGAATACGCGATTTCCACACGATTGAAAAAAATCGCATGCGAACTCGTACGACAGCAAAAATCGCACCGTGTACGCCCGCCTTAACGTATGTTGTACAGAGCGGAGGAACGCTTGGTTTCACTCGCTTGTAGCTCGTCGTTTACTACATCACTACGGGTGAAAAGAGGCCTAATTAATGTACTAAAAACGTTTTGCTCGCAAGTTATTGATCCGGAAAAGTCGAATCTGTGAATATCTTGCCAGTTTTACCGAACTTTCTCACTGTTTGTGTAGCCATGCTGATGCTTGCTTGCTCCTTGCTGAACTCCGCCAGACCTTCAGAAGAATTGTCGTTTTGATATTCTCATCAATATCATAATTGTAACAAATAAGTTGTACACCATATTATTATTAATTTTTTTAAAACACATTCAGGCATAGGCGGAGCGTGTAAGGCTGGCCACGGGGGACTTGGGGCAAAAATGCCACTTAATTGGAAAAAATTCCACTGCACAAACATATAATCTTTTACGCCTGTGAACATTATGCGTTATTTAAATAAATAAAAAATATATATAAAAAAGTGAACATTATGCGTTATTTTACAAAAAAAATATAGAGAGCGCATTGTTGTAGCGCTAAAGCACATTAATACAATCCACGAGCGCAAGTCTCTCCGCTCGCGCGCAGATTTCCTTTGCTCTGGAAAGCCAAGTGCGCGCAGTCTTACCGTGCGAGAACAGCGTTGTATCTGAGCGTGCGTCCGGTTTTGTGCGAGCAGGCGTTTTTAGTGTTGCGCATTTTAACTAATCACACACAATTCTGTTGAGTTTAGGAATGCAATGACAAAACAGAAGCGTTAAGATGAGTCCGCTGAAACTCATCACTTTTGCTGAGCGCGTGCGCGTTCGCTGACTGAATTCCCTCCTCATAAACAACAAAGCGCAGATGTATAAGTGCTTCAGTGATCACAACGATAGTTTTTTTTTTAGAGTGCTTAAACTCGCGATTGATCAATGTTAGTGATAATGTATAGCCTATAATTTATTCGGTGTTTTGAATAATCGTGGAAAGGAAACATTATGTCATTATACATTTCTGACGTTATTATTTAATTGTAATCCTTTAAATCGTAATACAAAATAATTTACCCTACAGGACACCCTGGTCCTTGCCAAAAACGACGTGTTTATGGCTGCTTATATCCTTACCCTGGAGTTGGTTCACCCTCCGCCTATGGATTAAGGAACCCAAGTGTTTGGTGATGTGTGGAGAGGTATTACAATGCAAAGAATTTCTCCATAACATTTAACATTGTATCATTATTTTAGTTAAAAGCAAACATTAAAGTTTTTCTTCAGTTTATAAGTTGTTTAATGAAAGCACTTCTCTTCTTGTATGTGTTTGTCTAACTCCAGTATATTACTAAATGTAATGGCACTGTCTCTTGCACTTTAAATGATTGCTTGTAAATATTGTTGTATTTATTTATTTATTTTTTCAAATTTCTTTACAAGTATTTGTAACTTGAAACAAAATGCTTCTCGATGTATTTGTGCCAGTCTCTGTCACTGACCAGGTTTAAGCAGATCGTGGGTGCCGATGAGTACTTTGGGAACCAGGCGTCTAACTGAATAGAAAAAGTGTCTGCATTAGCTTTGCCAACACGCTTGGACCAGAGCAGGCTTCGGGGATGCTTTGACATGCAGGTACGAAATGCCATTTCTCCCAACTTGGACTGGACTGCACCAGAAGCAACAGGCTAGAAACACATAATACGTCACTCATCCATCCACACTTCTTCCTTGCAGGTGTTCTGCCTCAAGAACAGATTCTGCTAGGGGCACCATTCGCACACTTTTTATTCACTGCTCTCATTTTTAACACACTCTTTTATGAGCTAATGAAAGTAAACTTTGAGTACCGGCTGCTCCGATACAGTACACAAGGGGTTCAACAGAGACACACTGTTTAAGTAAAGTCCACTTGAGTTTGTCATTTCATGAAGCTCCTGACATGCACTGGCCACAAGAGAGAGCTGATGATCAGCTGTTTGTCATTTGCCTCATAGACATTTAATTAAAAAAAATGTATATATCCATTTAATGGTATGAAAATGTTAAAGTATGTGTGATGTTTGGCTCTAAAATATAATGCATCATGTATATAACAACATGATGCATCATGAAAGCCGTCATGACACGAGGAAGACTTTTTGAAGTACAAATCCTGCAGTCACTCAACAGCACATATTCCAGCCCATAAACAAATACAACCGACACACACTGTGATAAAGTGGAGGAATCGATTGTCACTTATGACAAGTGACACATTTGTAAGTCTCTGAAAATGTTCAGTGTAATTATAAACTGCCATTTAGAAATGTTGTCTTTTTTTCTTCTACAGAATGAGTGATGTGTGAGGAGTGTTACACCCAGTCAACAGAAGCATGTGGACAGACAACGACTAGACTGATGAAGACCTGCTCATGCACAGGTAATGCTTATATCATTTCAGTGTGTGTTGTTGGCTCGCAAATGTGTAGGTTATTATCCTTTTTTTTTTTTTTGGAAGGGTCACTATATTTCAAAAGTTAGTGATCGACATACGATTTAAATTATCTTTAATAAATTGCATATAATATAAATAAATATCCCCCCCCCCCCACACACACACACATATATAGCAAAGTTTTGCATTGTTACTGAATGCAACTTCTATTTTGACATTGCCTGAATGTGTTATTTAAATGACATTTGTCTTAACATGTAACTTATATTAAACCTAGAGACATATTAACTCCTTTGGTATGCCATATGAAGGACACAATGCATTGCTTTTTGTATGCTTGTTTTGGTCATTTTTGGACCAACACACCGTCTTGCATTTATACTCCTTAATCTAACGATTTCTCAACATGAAGGAAAACATGGCCCTCAGTTTACGCTAAATATCAATTTTTATTCTTAAAAACCATACACGATACTCGACAAGTTTAAAATGTAAGTTAAATCACGATATCCATTTACAATGCGCAAGATAAACAGACATGTTCTTTTATTTCCAAACTTTAAAATAATAATAAAAAAAAAATTCTTAAAACAGATGGATAAACATTCATTCCCGTTATAGGAAGACGCTATAGAAAAAAAAAAAGTTATGGATTCTTTTAATATATCTGCTCTAAATTGCAAACTTAAGCAGTTTTTCTGTATTTAATAAACTTGAAAAAAACGAAATAACTTATTCAAAAGAACAGAACCAAAAAATGTGCAGTTGTGATGACTGAAGAAATGCAAATCCCTTTCTCCGTTTTTCTTCCTTCTCCTTTATATCACCTTTAATTAACCAACAATTGGAGATAAGCAACAGTCTGAACTGGAACCCTGCTGCTAAAAAAATTAAATCTACTCCTAAGTATATATACATAAAAATAAAAAAAAACACCAAAACATGTTTGTATTTTGACCATAAGTTTCATGCTGTGAGCCACCCTGAGTATTATATTACTTAGAGAACCAATCACGACCCACCCTCCCCTTGAATATAATTTATGTAAAATCCCTGTAGGTCTGGTTCAGCAGGTTGAGATGTTGTCATTTCCTCATAAAAATATAATTTATATGGTCTGTATCAAAACGTTCCTTGGGAATCTGAAATGAAGTACCCTGTGCTGTGATACCAGTGTTATATGCACGTTTTCTTAAATTAATCATGTTGGTTGCTTTGTGTTTCCAGTATTTCAGGTCTTAAATATTCTACAAACAATTGCAGCAATATTTTCTTAGCTGACAGCAATCTTTATGGAATATGAAGGACAATATAAAGTACAAACTTCATTTTTTTCCCCCAAATGATCAAACAAAACACAGGAAATATTTGTTTCAAATAATCAAAAGCCTGAGTGAACAAACTTATGATACATTGGCAGGAACTTAATATCTTGATGTTAATGAACTGTCTGTGGACCATTTCAGTTAACCAAAGCAAAGTTTTTTTTTTTAAATGCGGACCTGGTGTGACCTCCACTTCAAAAAAAAAAACACCATTAAAAGCGTGAAGACTCTAGGCATTTCAGATACTCCTTCACTTTCAAACGAGAATGAGACACGAAACAGGAACTTAAAAATAAACCCAACAAAGTCTTTAAGGGGTGAAGTAGTATGAGAGGAGATTTATTGACAGAGATTCTTGTCTACTGTTTCCTCCAGTCACCCGTTGAATGAAAAAACAAACCAAAAAAAAAAAAAAAGTGTCCAATAGTTGCCTCTGTCACTTCTATACAAGCCTTAGTGTTATCTATTTGGCTTGAGGGTTCTATGCATCTACAAATATATAACAAATAAAACTTGCAGGCAAAAATAGTTCGGTTTTCATAGAAACACCTTTTTTTTTCCTGAAAATTCAGCAGTATCTGAAATATTTCTCGATTCATTTGTCCCCATTTCTCTGCATCAGGAAGCTCTTCCACCAACGAAAAAAAAAAAGTATCTACAAACTTTGTAAACAGACCTGTGTCTTCCAAAAAATAAACAAAAACATAAATAATAATTCAAATATTAACAGCCAAATGATTCAGAAATCAGTGTTTGAATAAGCAAAAGGGCAAAAAGAACAAAATGTACAACATCCAGATGAAGAGAAGCAAAAGCTAAGAGCTGAGCTCCTTGGCTCCGCCCCTCTCATCCAACGAGTTCTCCAGGCTTTAGTCTCTGTGGAGACAAGCAGGTGTTGTGTGTCATACCAAGGGGCGGAGCTGATCAAAGGGACGTCTCTAGGCTGTGCATGGGACTCCCGGGAGCTGAGAGTGTGGCTGGCATGCTGGGATCCAGGAAGAGGTGGATGCTGCTGTCTACGGCGTTATTGTTCTGATTGGGTGAGGGTGGGGGAGGAGGAGTGGGTGTGGCATTTCTCTTAGTGGGGGCGTCATCCTCCGCATCCGTGTCATCGATGAGGGGGATGTGGGGCTCTGAGTCCTCTATCCGGAACTCTGGATGGGTCATGAAGTTGTGGATGGAGGAGCGAGACTCTGGCTTCTCCAGGCCCTCATAGGGCGACAGCGAGCTGCGGAATGCATTCACCACTCGGATCTGCAGGAGAATAGGACGTAAAGTCAGCCTTGCCACTCACAGAGAGCTAACACTTGTTTGCCCACATGTACACAACAGGCATACAAAGTGAAACATCACTTTTTTTTTTAGGTACAGGTTAAACCAAAGGCCAAATGGGCTGGTTTTAATTGATGAGTGGATAGCAGTGAAGTTAGCGCACCAAAACCGTTTGAGAGTGTTTGTGAGCGGTCAGATGTCGTGCAACTATTGAGTAAGAGTGAACAAACTCTTGAAAACCTGATGCTTGGGTTACGGTGAGCCTATCCTCTGACCGAGGGACAGAATGTCCTCTTTTCTTAGGATTGAGAAATAACAGATGTACCAAACTGGAAAGAACTTGGGTGTCTTCTCTGTTGTAAATTACAGAAAGCCAATTTTTCACAATGTAAATAAGAAAGAGAACAGAAGAGACAGGAAAAGAGAGAGGCCAAGGTAACCCCAGAGGACACAGCTCAACACATGAGGTTAATATTTTCAGGCATGCTTGTATTGGAGGGGAGGGATCGATCACTGATTATGTTGTGAAGTAGAGACGCAAAACTTTAAAAGCAGCCAAGCGATTTAAGCTAACCAGCACAAGTAAATTCACAAACGGTCTAGAGACGGGACCCATGCAGAGCAGTGCTACCTTGTGTTTCAACAGAGGTAAACCTTTGAGTATAGCCCATGACACATTTCACAGAATCTAAAGAGGAATATGCGGCAGTCAGTGTTGTAGCATTCCGTACCCGGTTTCCCAATGTCCAGTAAATCAAGACTACACCAAAAGAGTCTTTCAAACAATACATAGTGCCCTGAACAGAGAAAAAGGGGTTGTGGACAGCCAGGACCTAATGAAAGATGGAAATACTGATGTGGTTAGAATCGAGCTGAAAGACATGACATGATTCCACAAGCTTTTCATCCAGTCGCAGATCTTCCCTGTAAAATAATAAAGTTACACCAATAAAGACAGAGAAAAAGAGGGTGATAAAACTGGCACTGAGTAGAATATGAGACAGCGTGATAGAGAAATCCAGGTTGGACAGTAACGCCAATGTTGCAGAATGAGTGAACGAGCAAAAACCGACACTACAGGAAAGGTAATGAACTACAGAAAGAGGAAAGGAAGTTCAGTTTTGTCTAAACTACAGCACAACATCTCAATCATATCGTTCGATCCTACAGAAACCCGAGATACTTACCAAAACACTGCCTTAAAAAAAATGTCCCACAAACCCATTCACAAGACCAGTTTGGTGCGACTGGTCAGGTTATCAAGTGACCATGGGCGTATACTCAAAACATTTACACGCAGTAGCCTAGGAGCCTGACGAGCACGCGCAGGTCTGCAGACACACCAGACGGGATTAGACAACGACTCTTGATCGGTGAGAACCCAGCCAAAGCCATCAAACAGACATAGATACCTCAACCTTAACACTTAAGATACACAGCCGTTAACATTGAGAAGCAATGTGGAAGATGTTTAGAGATACGTTTCGTTTCGGACAAGAGAGCGAGAGAGAAACAGAGAAGGAAGGACATTAGGAGAAGAATGAAGACCGTTAGGCGAGAGGAGGAAATGTTAATTGTCATGCACTAATAAACACGCACTCACACCCGACAGCGGCAGAAGCGGTGTTGAAGGCAGTAGCAGGAGATAAGGCTACATGTGTAGGGCTAGAAACATTGGTTACATCGTGCTGCTGGCTGCTGCTGGAGGGCTGGCGCCTGACGGCCCCCTGAAAGGAAATTCCACTCTGGAACGCACTCACAACATCCATCTGGAAGGAATCAGAGAGTGTGATAGGCCCAGAGAACGCACAGGAGAGAGACAGACAGAGTAAAGAGGAAGAAGTGAAAAGAATAGGGATAGAGAAAGAAGGGCACCCATAAAAAAAAAGACAGTGACAGAGCAGCTGAGAGAGAGGGGAAAAAAAGGCACTGAATTAAAAGAACCTGACCTGACATTTGCCTTTAGCATTGATCCGTTTATTGCACTGACAAACTGCATTAATAAACCCTCTTCCACCAGTGTAAGGTCACCATAAGTGGCGGATCGATTGGTGGGAGTACTAACTCAAACCATAATCAGAGAAAATTAAGAAAGGTGGGGGTTTCGGTTCCTGAGCTTGGACTGCAGAGTTGTGCGGTTTTCGAGAGGTTACCTGAGTCTGAATGCGGTTCAGGCCTCTGAACCAGAGGATCTGTCCCCTGCGGAGCTCTCGCTCAGCATGGTCAATTTCCTCCAGGTCATCCAGCTCCTCCAACTCCTCATCTGGGATTTCTTCCTTCTGCGTTCCATGACCAGCACTCTTCAGGAACTTCAGCCGGCTCGTAGGGATCGAAGAGATGATCTGAATGAGGGTGTGGACACACACACACACACACACACACATCAAGTGGCCATTCTATACAGAAAACAAATTGAAAAACTAAATGTTCTCAGCCCAGTAAATCAGTCCTCTGCCTTTAGGGGGCACTGCTCTATCACAATTGAGGGGTTTGGATTGGTGTTTTGAGAGCAAGTTACAAAGTACAAGAAGCTGCTTTGTATAATATAGGAAGGAATGAGGCTCACCTGTCCCCACAGAAGACATCCAAAGCCTAAGAAGACACACCATAGCCACTGCTCAATATTCAGCTCCACACAGCTGAATGGCTTTCCTCCAAATTGCACTATCACAATCTAGGTGGGGGAAAAAAAATTATAAATCATTTTTATTCATGACATGCTTAGGTCACACGATCTTCTATATCTGCTATGATTATGGGTGTGCACACAGCAATTTGTAGGACCGCACACCTGAATAAGAAAAGTCCCAAAGACGATTGTACAAAAGATCAGATTGTTGAAAATGCCTTCAAAAACATTTCGTTCTCCGTGGATCTTCCGGGCGTTGATTTCATTAAACAGCTGCATCATGACAAAGGTGTTGAAGACAATGGTGTAGTGCTCTGAGGGAGGAGCGTGAAGAGGGGCGTTACGTCCACTGTCGATGTCGAATATCTTTTCACCTGAGAAAGGAGCAGAAAGTAAAACATTGTAGCACTGGAAATAAGACTTCCTTGAAAGATACAGCCTTCTGTGGCATTCTTACAGAATACAGGATATGGCTGGAGTAACTATCCACCATATTTTTCAGTAAGCCATTTTACGTGAATGTTCAAGACTTCCAGTTCTTTAGCTGCTGTATTGAAACGATGACTAAAATAATCAAGTGTAGTAAACGGTAAAACGGTTACAAACTGGCGTTTATAATTAAGACAATATATTAAAAATAATAGAGTACGAAACACCAGTTTGCAGTATCAAGCACCGAAACAAGCTGTTTTGTACAGCTAAAAATAGCTTGAAGCAGATGAGATGGGAAGCCAGACATTACATTTACAAATGGCTGCACCCGCTCTCAAAGCAAAAATAAGGTGGACAGAAAGAGCACAGTTGACTGAATCTTACAGCAAAGGTGCAAGGTGACAAAACTATTTATTATAAATTACTTATTATTTACATTATTTTAACTTGAAATTTCCATTTGCTTTCTGCTATTATAATGAGCATGACTTGGTTCAATCACAAGTGTTAGTTTTTACCAGCAAAAAGTAGAGTGAAGATGATGGTGAGCTGGTAGACTGCATGACCCAATATGTTCTTCATCATTGTCCGGGAGATGAGGGGTTTATTACGGCCGTAAGGCTTCCTCAGCAGAAGAGATTCAGTGGGGGGTTCAGTGGCCAAGGCCAAAGAGGCAAATGTGTCCATAATCAGATTTACCCATAACATCTGTACAGCTTTCAAAGGAGAGTCCTAGGAGAGTGAGAGATAACAGGAGGTGACCGTTCTGACCTCATTCACTGCTGCCACCTTCAGAACATTCAAAAACACCCTCTCAACTTAGTGAAGCATTCAGTACTCATTCGAATGCTGAGGTTTTCTTTTCGCATTTTCTGAACTGATTTTGGGGAAAGAATTCTGCATAATGAATTTAAAGATGAGAATCCTGAGCTGAAAAAAATGATCAGATTAGACGAGATTTATGATAAACAGAATAGATAAATTCTGGTGGTGTCTGATTCGGAGTGGGCCTGCTCATGAGCAATATCCAGGGAAATTACACACGAAACAAGCAGAACACCTGAGGCTTGAGGCCACATCCAGCCTTAGCTACTGACAGCAATGCAAAGCGCAAATGTAATCCTCCCATTCATTATGCAATAATACAGGACCTCGAGTGCAATCAGCCAGACTATCAATCCATTTAACAGAGGAGAGCTGGCTCATTTTGGACTGGTGGTTTGCCTGTGGACAGCAGTCCCAGACCCCATGCTGCCTGCAAGTCTTCCTGCCTCAGACTAACAATTTCCAATCACTTCACACAAGATGGGTAGCAATCAGCTGCTTCCATCAGCCACCATGGTGCATCTGTTAAGCTGCACTATTTAGCTTAACAGCTCCGTCATTTTGCTTCATGGTAGAAGAGAGCGTTTTATAGTGATACCTGTGTGATGCAAGCTCCAGTGAAGGCCACAATCACAGCCACCACATTGACAGTGAGCTGGAACTGAAGGAATTT
This sequence comes from Carassius auratus, assembly GCF_003368295.1. Taxonomy (NCBI): domain Eukaryota; kingdom Metazoa; phylum Chordata; class Actinopteri; order Cypriniformes; family Cyprinidae; genus Carassius; species Carassius auratus. The sequence goes on from NC_039271.1 coordinate 11,000,998, forward strand.
TGAAAATGCTGTCATACACGTTCCGCCCCCACATTACGGCCTTGACGATGCTGCTGAAGTTGTCGTCAGTGAGAATGATGTCGGAGGCTTCTTTAGCCACGTCTGTGCCGGCAATGCCCTGAGAATAAAAGAATGCTATATTAAAAAGGCCATTCAAAAGTAAATCTAGGACATAGAATCCTTGGAGAAATCATTTGTTCGTAGCCACTTCAGGCAGACCCACATACCATGGCAAACCCAACATCAGCCTTTTTTAAGGCAGGGCCATCATTGGTACCGTCTCCTGTTACCGCCACAACCTGCCTCCGCTCCAAAACGGTGCTGTCAATTATACCTGAAGGAAAAGACATTCATCAAGACATTACAGAACAGAAATATATATTTAGTTTTAACACAGACACTCGTTCCTCCAGCATAAGCGAGTAATTCTGAGCACCTTTGACTAGTGTATGCTTGTCTGTCGGAGAAGATCTCGCCAGCACCCGGAGTTTAGGCCATATTTTGTCAATCCTCTCTTGTTCAATCTGGAAAAAAAAAGGGATTCAATTATAAGCTTGTGATTTTCTGTAAGTCTTGCTACTAATAAATTGTGCCTCTCACCTCTCCCTTTTCATTACGAATCCGGCGGTTGAACTCTTTGCCTTCCATGCAGAGGAAGTCATCTCCTGGCTGCAGGATGCCACATTTAGTTGCTATAGCGCGGGCAGTGTTAAGATTGTCCCCGGTTACCATGCGCACCGTGACTCCAGCACGCTGGCACTTTTTAATGGCATCAGGGACCTGAGCAAGAAACAAGAAGTGAGTATGACCAAGATAGCTGCTTATATGACATTACATGCAAACGCAAGAGTCTTTCTTGCTATTGAAAATAGTTTGTTTACCAAGAAAAGCATCTTAAACTTGTTCAAATGTCTAAGGCTTGTACCTCCGGTCTAACTGGGTCTTCAATGCCCACGATACACACACAGGTGAGTCGTGTCAGGATATCGCTCTCATTATCCCAGTCTGGTTCACCTTCGGAGGCAGGGAAGTCCCTGTAAGCCAGGCAGATGGTCCTCAAGCCCTCAGAGGCCATTGGTTCAATCACTCTCTTCACCATGTCATCTCGGTCCCTGGGCCGAAAAATCTTTGCCTCGCCCGTCACCGTCAGGATTTTATAACACCTGTGTGAGGAGGAGAGAGCAGGTAAGATATTGTAGATACCCAACAGCACACAGCAACTGAGCCATCCAAGTAATTTCTCCTGGGAAATCTATCAGTAACACAGCCTCGGGGCTTTGGAGGGGGAGGTGAAGCATTTGATCTGCCAATCAAGTTTGCTGAGAAACCTCTCACATGCTTATTTAAGGAAAAGACTGCAGTGTTTTACTTATGATATAAGATGTTACGGCCTGAACTTATGTCAGGCATTAACAATAACCAAATATTTATGACTGAGGATGGCATACTTCTTCAGCAGAATCTCAGAGGCTCCTTTGCTGAACATCCGGTAGCTTCCATCAGCATTCTTTAGCACCGTACTCATGGATTTCCTAACAGAGTTGAAGGTGTAGACTTTGTAAAGCTTCTCTTCAGGGATTTCATTGCGGACTGCTTGATAATCTCTTTTCAAGTCCATGGCAAAGCCCAGCAAGGCACATTCAGTTTTGTTGCCCACCTGACGATTCAGGCCTCCCTCCTTCTCGGGGGACTGAAAAAAAAAAAAATTATATATATATATATAAAAAAATAATATATGCATTAAAACACTGAGTTGTACAGTATTTTATTCAGCCATTGTGACAATACAGCCCATTAGGCACCACTGTCAAATAAACCGTAGTAAAAGATGCTGCATACTGGTCTGCTGCTATTTAATTTCAGTCATATCTGACTCCAAATGAACTAGGAGCTGTAACTTTGCTGAGTACTTGAAGCTTGTGAGAATCAGTGCTTTTTATATGCCATTATAGTATTTCTTAATATTCTGAATTGAGATTGTGGTTTCGACATTTTTAAAGTTTGTTTTTTCTTTTACATACATTTTTATATATATATATATATATATATATATATATATATATATATATATATATATATATATATATATATATATATTTGTAAATTTAATATTTGAACTTGAACCTGCTTATTTCAGTTAGCTGCCAAGGTAATATTTTCAATTTAATATTTATTTTAGCTTTAAAAAACATTCGTAACCTATTAAAAACCTCTTAAAAAGAACAACACTGATGAGATTTACCTCAAGTTATTACAGACTGATAGGTCAATAGTCAGTGTGTAGTTAAAAATGCTCAATAAAAGGTTGTAATGTTTTCCTTTAAATTAATGAAATTTATTAACTTCCAAAAAAAAAAAAAAAAAAAGAATTATGCTTGCCTAAGGACTCACCATGATTTTGGTGGTGTAAGCACAGTTGACACTGATGCCCAGTATGAGCAGGTCTATGGTGCTGGCAGGAATGACATCAGGCTCAGGGACTTTCTTGTAGTGCTTATCAGCGATAAAAACCTGAACAACTTTCATCCGGTTCATAGTCAGAGTCCCGGTCTTGTCTGAACAGATGGCTGTGGCATTGCCCATGGTTTCACAGGCATCGAGATGCCTCACCAAATTATTGTCTTTCATCATTTTCTGAAATATAGCAGCAAAGTAAAACAGTTAAAAAAAAACGTATGGAATGGGGTGGGGGGGGTGATAGACCAATCAATAATAAACAGTCCACTAAACCCCAATTACATCACTATAAAAGCAACAAGGTGAAGTTAATAGATGCAAAAAGATATGGCAATTCGTATGATTATTAGATCAACATGTACTGTACATTGTCTAACAAAAGCATAGACAAAGGGCCTTGTCACAAGATGGTCGGTACAGGGCATGGATATTTAAACAGAAGATGCAGGGTCATACTTTGACAGAGTAAGCCAGCGAGATGGTTACAGCCAGCGGAAGACCCTCTGGGACAGCCACCACCAGCACAGTCACACCAATGATAAAGAACTTGACAAAGAACTGGACATAAATGGGAGTGCACTCTTTTTCCCAAGGAAGTCCCTGGATCCAGAAAGTGTCCACCACAAACAGCACCACCAAGATGATCACTGTGATGGCTGACATCACTAGACCTGCGCAGGAACACATACATTAAAGGCCTAGGTATACTTCACTTTCCGAGGCAGTGGAACGCAGACAGCTGAATTCTACTTTGGGCTTAAACTTTTAAAGCCCATGCTGCACACAGAGTTTTCAGCAAAAGCCATTAGAACTGTGAAATTGACTGTTAGTTTCACAAAGTCGCTTGACAAATGCAGTTTTCTGTCCTTTATTGACATACTTCCTATTTGAAACCAGAAGTTTGGCAAGACATCCTTTTTAAAATTGCTAAAAGAGTTCTTTATGCCACAGTAATGAACCTACAGAGTCAGTTGCAGAAGGTAACTGCGGAGGGATTTTCTCATTCTAGAGAGCATTTGATTTGGACAATAATCTGTTTAATGCAGGAAAGATTTATCAATATATTTAGCCAGTTTCACCAGAAAAGTGTTAATAAATTTAATAAATGCATCTTCCCCCTAAAGTGCTAAGAGGACACTAGCATAATAAATGATCTCAAAGCAACCACGCTTACCTGCTTTTCCAATTTGGACCGCTAATTTGGTCAGTTTCCCTTGCAAAACCGATTTCTCTTTCTTGGACAAGTTGGCTTTTCTCTTCTCCTCACCCTCAGCCACTTCTTCACTGTTTAGAGGCTGCATCTCCATTGCTGCACCATCCTGGGCTTTAGCTACAAATAGAAAGAATGAAAATTGTGAATGTCAGGGATGAACTAACATAAAAAAGTAACAAAACTACTGCAGCAAAAAGTGTGTTAAGTACCTTGTACGCTTAAAAGAAAACTTAAGGCAATGTTTGAAAAAAAAAAAAGTAGTTTTTAAATTAAATACAATTATTATTTATTGTACCATAACAAATTGTATTAATCTGAAGTTAACTAGTTAAGAATTTAACCCTTCTAGGCTGTTGAGGTCTGGGCAAATCTGTTTATGATTTTTTTTTTTTTAAATGACATGAGACTTTGTAATAAATCCAAAACAAGACAAGAAAAAAAAAAAAAAAACTTAAAGGAGTGGTAATGGCAACTGAGCGATCCTCTGCTGCCATCTATTGGCTATAATGGCTCTCATGTCATTTTCATCTTACAAGTCTTTGTTTTCCATGTCATCTTCAATGTAATTTGAATCTTTAAAGTGAATTTTACTACACAACTTAAAAAAAATAATAATAATAAAGTGTTGAAAATCTAAGTCTTTAAAAAATGTGTTTTAATTAGGGGGTATACCTGGATATCAGAACATAGAAGCAGAGCATATTGTCACCTTTTTCACCCATGAAGAGTTTGCATCCCTGGACTATGCAGTTATCACAAGAATCAGAGTATATTATCTGCTGCTCTGTGCTGGTGACTGACTTTCTCCACACCCGGACTACAGGAAGCCTTTTCTAATTAAATTGTGGCTCCCCCACGTGACAAATATAATTAAGTGACCAGATAAATTAAATTATAATAGTGATTATAAATGCATGATAATTTTATTACAGTCCGAGAACACACAGCTCATGATCATCCTCACATTTTGAAGCTACATGCAAACCCATGTGACCAAGTATCCTAGGAGACATAATACTTCATCACCACACTCCGATGTCCAGTCCATCACTCATCAGCATTGGCTATAAAAGACATGCACATACTTCTTATCTCAAGGCCAGCACTCTACGTGCTGAAAGTACAGTCTACCAGTGAGAAGACATCACACAAACAAAGATCTCAGCATGCATGCAATCATACAGACAAGCACACAGCAGTGCATCTCCGTCTATCGCTGCTGTAGCATGACGCAGTCAGCCTGTGTGCAGGATTTAACCGGTGTGTGATGTGAGGTAATTCAACTGCGTTTGAATTAGCAGGGGGTAAGGGGCCGGCGTGAGATGTCGTATAGCTGCGCTCTACTCACAGAGCTGTAATAGTAGTCTTTTCCTGTTTGGGTAGGTGATTTTAGAATAGATGATAAAAGGTTTGAAGAGAGAAAATATAATTCATTGTGTTGGCAAAGCTACATTTTCCGATGGTCCAGTCTTCAGCGGAACATGATCCTTCAGAAATCATTGTAATACATGTTTAATCATTTTGTGGGGAAATGTAATTTTTTTTTCAAGATTCTTTGAGTAAAAAGTTTAAAAGAATCGCAATGATTTGAATCAAAAACTTTGGTAACATGTCCTCTGTGTCACTTTTGATCAAAATAATCATTTTCGAATAATAATCATAATAATCTTTGAAACATCTCTCTCAAGCATCCAAGTGCAGCTCCTATCTCTTTAAAAGGGGAAACATCAAATTCTCCAACACTCCAAAATTCTCTGTTTACTAAGCTTACAATTATATGTTTTTTTTTGAAATCACCAAAGAAATCTGACAACAATGGTTTCAAATAGCATTATAAAAAGCTTGTTTCTTAGGCTAGATCAGCCAGTGTGCATGTGCAGTCCTGAGAACACATCTCAGAGCGTTGACTGTTTCTATAGCACTCGGGACTTCAAACGGCTGCTGCAGTGACGGGCTGACTCTACCGATTAGCGATTGGCTCTTTCATTCAGAAGGCGGGGCTTCCTGCGATTGAGGGGCCATATTGAGCACTGCATTTTCCCCATTCAAAACCATACAAGTGACATGTCTGGTATTCTATAGTCTTTGATTAATCATAGCGGACTAAAATTATACATTTCTTTCAAACCTGACAAACTTTTGAATAGTAGAGTAATAATCAGACTTAAAAAAAAAAAACAGGCTATCTTCTCAACACTTCACACTAGTGTGGATAAGCTTTAATGAAGATCTAATAGCACTAATGGGTTAAGGCGATGTTTTTAATGCAGGCTGCAGCATGTAAGAGGGTGTCCTTTTAAGCCAGTATGGTGTTCATTATGTCATTAAGTCAACAGGGTTACTCACCTTTCTTTCTGTTCTCCACAGAGCCATCCTGCTTTTTATCTGTAGAAAGAGAGAGAAAGAGAAGCCACATAACAAACACTCACTAATTTATTCATTATTCACCATTATGTAAGCGACGGTTCTGCAGCACACATTTAAACATATTTCCAATTATGCAAATCTTCTCTTTGATTTAGTGGAATGAGAAAAGGCCCTTGAATATTTACGACCAGATGTGTGCCACAACCTCATGAGGTTTTCAAATCCACTGCCGTGGCTAGACCACAAATGCGCAAAATGCAATGAGGTGCACTGAACAGCAACTTGGGGCCCAACCTCTGCATGTTATGAAATATTCATGTATCTGCAGGCACTCATTTGGAGACCCAACACGTGAGCCATGGGCTGCAGAGATGCATTAAATGGCAGTTAGTTAATAGAGCGCACAAGAAATCATTACACTTTTCTGAGTCATTGCTTCACACATTTTTTTTTACCAGACTGAAAAATACTGCTAAATTAAAAAATCTATTTTCTGAGTTTGACATAAAGCACACTTTCATGAAAGCTGGAACACACATATGCAGTCTATTCTATTCATCTTTTTGCAGCCACAGTAGATCGAAGAGACTGAAAAGGGCACCGGTTGATCTATTTTAGTTTCTGAGGCAGACTAAAAAGACACCAAACAATACAGACATCTTACTTTTCTTCTCTTTCTTTTTCTCTTTCTTCTCCTTCTCCTTCTCCTCCTCATCCTCATCATCTTCTCCTGCCCCCAATAACGTGAAGATGATTCCAGTTTGGGAATTGACTCCAACAGCAGTGACGAGCATTTTTCCAGAGCCCTCCATGACATGAGTACCTGCACAGAGGAAGTGGATATGTGAATAAGGGTCACATGCCGTTCATATTGGTGCCAATACATTCACCACTGGATCTAAAACATTCACACAGAGCTAAGTTTGACAAATAACTAGTTGTCCAGTTTTCCCCTCCACACAGAACAGGTTTACCAAACTTGCTCTTAAAAAATGGGTGTAAAGATGACTTTAAATATTTGACATAAAATGTCCCTGAAAATCAATTCCTATGCAAATATTGACCCTAAATATTAACAGTTCATTTCTGACCCTGGTCCACACCAAAGCGCAATAAAGCCGTTTATTATAAACATGTGCTGCAGTTAAGCCATCTGCCACTTTAAATGTTTGAGTGCTTCAAAGCAGAATGGATTCTGATTGGCTGTCAGTGTTTTTCGTCATTCATCAGCTGGATACAATTATTTTGAAATTAATTCCAACAGTTGTTATTCTGTTATTATTGTTAAAGTTGTAGTGTAGACTCCGTTATTCTATAACTTTAGAATGATTCTTAAAATTATATACATTTGATATAATCCCTTTGAATGAGGGACTCTTGGAACAGGATGAAGACTCAAAACAGGCGGGTCTTCAAATCAGATGACATTATTGGGCTCTTTGAGCACCAGCCAAAAGGTAAAATCAGAAATGAATTGCCATTTTCTTCCTGGCCTTCAGAAAAAAACTGCAAATATAGCCCTCAATAATTGTTTAAGCTTGAGAAGGGAGTCAGGAAGAAGTTTTTGCTGGGTTAGACTCAGTATGCTAACACAGGCTCTGCTGGAGGAGGGCCCACTTAAATCCCCCCTCATCTCCTCTGGGATGGCACACAGCAATGTCATTCTATCAGAGGATCAACTGGCTTTCATAAAATAGGATTAGCTGAAGATGTGCAATAGCCTCGCTGAGAGGTAGCAGGTCCTACATAGCAAACATCTGAACTCCCAAGATGGACATTTATTTGGTTTGGCTGAACTTTTGGGTAAAGTTAAGACAGGATACATAGAAAATGCTGAAATGTTACAGGGTTGTGCTGCCAAATGTGAATCAAATGTGTTTTGGTTTGTTCTGCTAGTGAAGGGTTGCGGTCTCTTTATGTCCCACCTGACAGCAGCATAGGATCCTTCTCTAGCGATTTCTTCACATGGTCAGACTCTCCAGTTAAAGAGCTCTCATCTATTTTGAGGTCGTTCCCCTGGATGAGAACACCATCAGCAGGCAGGAGGTCACCTGATGAAGAATGTATCCCATTAAAATAATTTACATTACTGTCAGCAGCTTTTGAATTTATTTCTATACAGGAAAAGGTAAATCAATCAACGCCAGTGAAATGTCAGACAGGTAGTTTTTTTTTTTTTTTAAACACTATATACACTCATTTTTTTGTATTTCCCTCTAAAAAGCAAATGAAACATCAGTGAATTTTTTTTTTTTTATGTTGGCTTACCGTATTTAATTTGTGCAACGTCCCCGACGACAATCTCAGCCACAGGGATCGGAATGACTTGCCCTCCCCGAACCACCGTAAACTTCTGCTCTTGTTCAATGCGGCTCTGTAAGCCACGGAACTGCTTCTCTTTGCTCCAGTCATTAAAGGCCGTCACAAGCACCACACAAACAACAGATAGAAGGATAGCTGCTCCTTCTATCCATCCGGCCTCAGCTTCTCCTTCATCCTCTGTTCCACCCGCTGCCTTCCCACAATCTGCACACACACACACACACAAACAAAAACTCAGCTCAGAACAACCTGAAATTGAGATGATGATCTATAAGGCAGAAGTAAATAAATAGGTTACTTACCTTTATTTTCAGAATCCGGAGGTTTATAAAAAGAAAGGCCTAAAGAAACTATTGCTGCCACTTCCAAAATGATCAATGTTACGTCTTGTAATGCTTCCCATACTAACTGAAGAAAGGTTTTTGGCTTTTTCGGAGGTATAAAGTTCTGTCCAAATGCTACATTTCTTTTTTCAATATCTGAGGGCTGCCCACTTAATCCTGGAAGAAAAGAGTAAGAAAAAAAAAACATTAATATTTTCAAGTAAATACTTCTTACATAGCAGCATACAATGCTTAATGGGTTTCTATGAGAGCCAGAATTAATGAGGAAGAAAGGACCTGTGGGCCAGCAACAGTAGTTTTTAAAGATAAAGACTTTCTGAATAAGATCAATGGGTCACAGAAGCAATATGATTAAAATTAAAGATTTAACTCTACAAATAAATAAAAAGAAATAAAGTAATTTTGTTTAGGTAAACATTTTACAAAGTTGGTCAAATCGAACAGAGAATTGTTGACCCTCTTTAGAAATTAGTTCATTTATTATTATATTATTTACATTTACATTATCGTTCAAACATTTGGGGTAAGATTTTCAAACTTTTTTTTTTTAATAAAAGGAAGTCACTTACTCCCCAAGGCTGCATTTATTTGATCAGAAATACAATAAAACCATTAATACTGTGAAAAGTATAATAATTTGAAACATGTTTACCATTTCAATATACTGTAAAATGTAATTAATGTAATGGCAAAGCCATTTTCAGCAGCCATTACTCAAAGTAACATTTCTTAAACCAATGTTGAAAATGGTTATTAACATTTTTTTTTCAGGATGCTCTGATAAAGACAGACCAAAAGAACAGCATTTATATGCTCTAGAAAATTTTAACATTTACATTAATTTGTTGAATCAATTTAGATATTCCTTGCTTAAAAAAAATATAATTGTCAAATCTTACTAACCCCAAAGTTTTGAACAGCACTGAACTATTTTTTATATAACAGTCATGTGTCTACAAGTGTCTGACAGAGCTAGTAACAATTTTAGCCATGTCTGTCCATGTCCAGGCTAAAATCTTGGTTCATAAAATAATTACAATTACAAAAGGGCTTACACTGTTTTGTATTGAATTGATTATGAGCTACTAGCACAGCTAATCCATTAATACTGGCACTACGGCAGTAAAGCGTGTGGGATTTTGACAAGATCATGAAAATGTCCTGGGTGTGAAAACTTAATCTGGGCCAAAAAGGGAATTCCAAAACTGTTAGATTCTCAGGAATCATTCAAATGCACTGGTTTAACAGCGGTTCTCTGGTTTGCCCATTTGAATAACTCTCTATATTCAAACCAAGTAATCAAAGTCATCATGGTGTGTGCATTCAGTCCACTCACACTCATGTTAAGAGACAAAAAATAAAAGGTGGCTAGATGCGGTGAATGAGCCATGTGGATGAAAAGCATGCATGAATACAATGTGTGCTTATGCATCTAGTGTCTGGGCATCAGAACGAGTGCGTGTATGACTGAACAGGATGGCTTGCCTGCCAGACCAGAGAGCAGCTTGGTCAGCAGAGCCTATTGTCATGACAACATCCTCCACATTACTCAGCAAAGCCATTGAGCTGCTCAACTCTTGCCCTCTTCCATTGAGCTGAAGGTTTCACTGCATACTAGCACTCAGTCTACAAAAGCACATTTCTGCTACTGGATTAACATGGCATTTGACTGAACACACAAAAAAATAGCTTTATGTCTGGACAACTACAGTACACTGTCTGCGAGATTTGCATGAATTCATTTGAGAGATAAGAGCATTCCTGTACCTCAAACAGCAGAGTACTAACAACTCCAGTGTCATGGCTTCAATACCCGGGAATGCATAAACTATTAAAATGTACACCTTTAATGCAATTCAAGTAGTTTTTTGGATAAAAGCATGTTCCAAACGCATTGATGTAAATGAGCTGCTTCTTGATTGAAGCACAGCTGAGAACTGCTGAAAACGAAACTTGCTGCTCCAACGCCAGTGCACTAAATCTAGGCTTGTGTAGTATGGGAATTGAGGCTGAGGATTACATTCAGTGTCCCCGCCTGGAGAGCGGGCTAAGGAGCAGATGAGTCAAGTCGTATGCCTCTGTCAAAAATGCATTTATTCTGCAATATACATCTCCATTTCATTCTTAGTCCAAATCATGCACAGAGCTATTCAGAAACATCCCTGAGAGGAAGATTAAACTCAACAGAAGGGGGGAGGGGGGCTTGACCTGCAAAAAACAGGTATTTAGATAGCTAATTATTCATTTGCATGCTACTTCACTGAGAGCAGAAGTGCCATCGTGATTGCTGGAAGTGCTAATGTGTTTTAGGTTGTGAACCTAAAACTCCTGCTAGCAATAGTTGCTGCAAAGACTCCAAGGTTTTTGTAGTTTCCCAAAGGAGACCAAATCATCTGACGACCGTTTCTACTTTCACCTGAGACCTAGAAAGCAACAAAAACACAGGCCTCTATGGAAAATAAAATGTTTTACTTATCGTCAATGCATTAAGCCATGAAAGAAATATTTAACAAGCTAGACAAGGAAAGAGAAAACACCAAATAATAAATATGCTCAATCAATTCAATATACAGGCAACAACGTATGAAAAACATCGCTGATAATTTGTTAGCTCCTTAACACATTGTTCCACTGAGCTCGTTATTTAGTATGCTGGATAAATTTTAGTTGCAATATTGAATTTTTTACAAAGATCTCATTCATTATTACCTGTAGTAAGTGCTTAAGACTGAAGGATATCTCACAAGTGTAGCCACACTTAAAGATGAAGTTGATCATTTCTGTGCCTTTAGATCGGACGCCACAATCGCCATTGAGAAAATTATTTCATAATCATTTAGCAAATTTTAACTTAATACTCTTAACGCCCCCAACTATGTTTGTCCTCAGGGTACATGAGAGGCTGGGTCATATATATTTTAGTAGCTCTTTCACTTAAAAATCCCACGAGTTAAATAAAATCTTGAGCACTCGCCTTTAAATTTGCAGTAGAAGTCCCTCGTATCGACTAGGGCTGTACATTTAATATAACTTCTAATCACGATTACAATTACGGATGCCACAATTACATAATCTTTCAAAGTGGCAATTATTCATTATAAGTTCACTTATGTTATACTTAGGGATGTCTTGATACCACTTTATCACTTTTGATACTGATGTCGCCGCTTTGGCTAGTTGCCGATTCTGATATCAATCTAATATTTATTTTATCCTTGAACTAATACTAATAATAAAAATGGAAGCACTTTGGTCAATTAGCCACCTGAAAACATCTCACTCAAATGGAGAACAAATACTTCTCAGATATATAGTCCACAACAACAGTTAAGTAAGACTTCCACCCGAAATTAAGTAAAAAAAAAAAACAACAAAAAAAACACCTACTATAGGGGTCAAAATAGACCTTTAATAAAACGTAAGTGTAAATAACTAAATTGTAATTAAATTTTATTATTTACAAATTACAATTGTAGCTAGACAGTTGCCTATGGCTTTTATTTTACTAATAGTTTTCTCAGAATTTCTCTTAATTTTATAGTCTCAAGCATTCAGAAGTGACACAAAAGAAAATTTTACTTGAATAAAAACAAGGATTAGTTTTCGTAAGTGTTGTGAAGTCCATATGTTTTTGTTGAAGAAATTATAGAGGCTAGTAATTCTAAAAAATAATAATAATAATATTCGCAAAAAGGTGGACAAAAATGAAAGATTAAGTGGATATTTGAGTTAAATTAATAAAACGGAACACTGAAACTGTAATAGAATATATAAAAAAAGATGCAGCGTGAAAACACGCTATTAACTTAATGTTATCAAAATCCAAAAAAAGTTTAACAGGATTATAAAAAAAAAAAGTGATGCACAGGCCTCATCTTGGTCTTATTTCCTTTTCCTTATCTCGGTGCCGGTCTACTGTTGTCTTTTCCCTGATAAAGTTATCCATCAGTTATGATCATTTGCAGACAACCGCAAACATGAGGTGAGAGCAAGCACGAGCGTGGATGTGGGAATGGAGTGTGCATCGCCTGTCTACGGTCTTCGCCGTGAAACATTTTTTATAATTATGTTTACGTATTCGTTAATATACATATAAAACGAAAGATATATATATTTTTTTTAAGCAGCTGGGATGGTGCCCCCCTGGGAGTTGGTGCCCGATTGTGTACTCTGTGGGAGCAGTGGTACTGGACTTTAATTACCTATGTCTATGTTACTGGACGTGTCGGCTGTCACAGTATATTCATTCCCTGGCACCAGAACTGCAGCTGATAGAATGTGCGCTGCAGCATAATACAACGATATTTCTTCAAAAGCAGATCGGGGAGACATTTTTCTGATCTACAATAAAAAAAAATCCATATCACACACCCCTCCCCTCGGAAGAAATCGCGGATCGGACTGAAGCAGCCAACCCGCTTCTTCATATAAAAATACGGCATGCAGTTGCATCAAACAATAGTATAAATATAAATAAACAACAGATTCACCCGAATAATTTGGAAAGAAGGTCACAATTCTAAAGTGAAGCCGAAAGAGGGAAGCAGTAAAAAGTAACTAGTTCAATTCAAAAGAGTAGAAAGATCAGTGGTGGGCTGATCGAGAAATGGCCTACTTACTAATTAGAAATCCCTTTTCAATTGTCAAAGCTCTTGTAATCTTGAATGACTGCTTAATTTCCTATGGCAAAGCTGAGTGATCTGATTAAGCTGTAAAATGTGTCATAACAGCAGGGCTGCTTGCCAGTGTGCTATTGTGAAGCAGAGGGAACAGGGCAGAGCTAAACTATCAGATTGCTGTGGGGCTCCGATCTTAGTTAGCCATGTAGCGAGAATGGCTAAGCGACAGGGACCTCTATCGGTGTGGCCACAATAGAATATCTAGGGAGGAAATTCTCAGACTATTATTTTATGACTAATGCACAATTCACATATTATATAAAGCTCAGGCACAGCATGGGCAATGTTCCATACAGTCTATTCAGAAAACAAAGCACACATTTTTAGGGGTCATATCTATGCTATCAGTTTGACCGCATTTTTTGAGCTGTCAAATCGAAATATACATTTCCACTGATGCTATGGTTTCCACTGACACCATGACAAAGGTATAGCTCTGGATTGCACAGAGTACAGTAAGCTTTGGTTTCAATCACTCAATATTTCATCACCTGCTAATAAAAGTCAGACCCTGAGGGCAGGAAGGGCAGGTGACAATACATATGAAAATCCAAACATGCCATACATATCAGACATGTTGAATTACCTCATTATTAAGATTGATTCTGGTGCAGTGCCAAATATATTATTCCTAATGCCAAGTGTCAGATACAGTTAATGCAGTTTAAGACCTAGGAGCAACAAATGATAACTTAACTGACTACTTTACTTCCACTTTAAGCAATTTGATTGGACAGTAAAATGGGCCATAACAGTACATAGATTTACACTGAAAGAGGAACCTGAGCCATATCTACCAGAAAAATCACAAATTTGGAAAGATTACCAACCAGAACATCCTAGCAAGCACCCATTTTCTTCAATGTAAAAGCAGAATTAATTAAGGTCAAGACACTAACACTGGAGAGGACATGTCCCTTAGGAGCTCTCCCATCAGGAATGTGTGCTACATTTTGACTTTCAATACCAAAAACGCATTACTGCTGTTCAAGCCTGCATGCTAAATATATAACCGGAGTATTCTCATGGAAAGACTGGCCAAAAGCACCCAGATGAAACAATGAAATATTGGTTTTTGGGCCTTGCGTGCTCACGCACGAGAGAATTGCATCTCAAAGAGCATGTAGAGTATTGCTATGGACATGGTGCCGTTTTAATCTGGGATCAAACTGAAAATCCCTTCCCCCAAGAGTTCAATCAAGGTCAGGCCAGCGATTAAACCTAATGTCTACAGAGAGGTAATAAACCACTGGAGCTGCAGCTGTGGGCTGCACACTGACTCTGCACTTTTCTGTATCTTATCCTTAAATACTATATACTTGCTCGCACACCCCTTCTGATGAAAGAGAGAAAGAAAAAGCGAAACAATAGGAGAGCAAAAAGGGATAAACAGGGCTGCAACAAATAACCAAACAACAAAAAAAATCCATAATGACAATAATTGACAATTGATTTTGTTTGATGTGCAATGTGGCCACAAAGAAAATCCATGTCAATAAAGCCACTTTGGACTTTTAACTGGGAGGAACAAATTCATGAGCCAAGCGGTCCAAGACTGGAAGGATTTTATATTAAATGCAGTCATAAATGTATGGTGTGATGTGTAGTGTCAGGTGCTCAGACAGATTGCATGTGCTCTTCAATGCTTACATGCTGTTATATTGCTGATATATTCTTATTGGTAAATGTTATCAATTCTAAGTTAATCGAGTGCATCCTAACAGCAGCTGTTATGTTGTTATACTTCAGTAAATCTATACATATGTTAGTCGCAGTAGAGACAATTAAAGCGATGGGCAAATAAAGAATGAGTACAAAAATATGGACAAAGAGAAAGTGTCTAAAAAAGCTATAATAAAAGCTGTAATATCCCTGCAGTAACTGCAGTACCACAGACTGTAAAATGGGATAGTAAACCCATTTGTGTTTGACATTAAGGGCTTTCATTTCAATGGTCAAACACTGAAAATGCAGAAGCTACCCTTCAATGAGGAAAACAGATCTTTGTCTCAATCAGACATAGTCTAAAATGTCAGCACACTGTCTATGTGTTGCCAGAGTCAAAGCAATGGGACAGCAGCAGCAATGCTCTCAAAAGACTGCAGATGCAGTAAAATGCAGCAAACCATTCAGGTGTAACTAATCTGCTTGCTATGGCTAACAGCTATATGTTTAGAGTGAGATGCAACAACGCTGATTAAAACCATCCAAAGAGTAGGTGCTTCCACCTCTTTACCTCCAGGAACTGCATTTCCATTTCTCTAAAGCAAAGTAAGTGCAAAATAATGATTATGTACCATCTACAGGCGATGTTTTCAGTCTGCTGCAAAGTCCATTTACGTCCCCATAAGATTCCTGGATTTTGTGTAATGCTTCAGCCCCTCGCAGTTCCATGAGAGAGCGCAGATCTTGAAGCGAGCAGCCGAACTCTCCATCGTGATTGGGCTCGGCCACAGAGTTCTTCACCCCGCTGTATGCGTTGTTAGCCATGTTTCCTGGCTACACCACGTCTCAGCAAGGGTGGAAAAATGGCGTCCCAAAAGGAGAGCTAAATCCGCAGGAGACCAATGCAAGTAGTTCCCATAAACAACTGACGTCCTTCAGAGGAGGAGGAGGATGCCCGACTGCAGGTGGCAGGACTGGGATAATTCAGAAGCCATTGTTCTCAGCCTGTGGCGTTGCTTTCATTGTGAATGAAACCTCACACAATCAGCCCAAGGAGACCTACAAAAAAAAGAAAGGAATGATTTACTAATAATAGTAATACATGCAAAACCCAAATGCATAGATAAGCAGATAAGCATATTAATTTCAAAACAAAACATTAACAGACACCTTAGGTTTAGAAATCTCTCCATCTGGCCTGGAAATAATAAGAACATACTCACTGGCTGAGTTTCAAGGTGACATGCTACCCACTTTTACAGGCAGAACTATGTGTGCGTTTTTTTTTTTTTTTTTTTTTTTTTTTAAGTAGTAGCGTGGGAACTGACCTGCCATCTTAACTATGTGAGACAAAAAAGCTTTTTTTCCCAAACTTATACAAGGCTTTTTCAAGAAACATGAAAATGCTTTGGAACTGGAAACTTATGGAAGAGAATAAAACTGAAAAAAAAAAAAGTACATTTATTATTAATATATAGATTTAACTTACGAAATGATTATCATTAATAAATTAAGCACCAACATATAAAAAGTAAGATTAATTCAGGTTTATCAGGCACTTATTTATTTTTCTCAGTCATCAGAATGTATAAACGGACCAAATATATAATGAATGCAGTTCAATTCCTTTCAGATTAAAGTATCGAACAAATATACTAATTCAATTATTACACTTGTGTGGCAATGTAAATACGCCCAATGAGACCTTGGACTGCTTGGACAATGTTAATCTATGATGTTCCATATTTTCATGTACACAAACAGAAGAGAAAAATCTATTTCTATACCATGCCCTCAAACCAAATAACATACTATCAGACTTCATTTGACCCCAATGGACAGCTTCTCTGGGATCATTTCAATAGCTAGTAGGGCTGACAGTACTTCCACTGTCCTTGCCTTTATCAGCAAGATTTAATTATATTATGTAATATTATATTATATAATCATCAAATTATAATAAAGAAATATCAGCAGTAGGGATGATCTAAACAGGTTTAAGAAGGACAAGAGGTCAAAAGCATGAGTTTGTGAAAATTCTAACTGTGAGGATGAGAAGGTGTTGTTAAGAACTCTTTCTCTCTACAAGCAGAAGTAAAAAGTGTAGTAGCCCTGCAAGACTGATTTACTAGCGGCAGCACATGCAGAGCGTGAAACAGCATGCTGCTCCGTAACAGGCTACCAGCTGGGCAATCAACTTCTCCCACAGCCAATGTCATAAACATTGCAGACAAATCTTCAGTTAAAACTACTCTCCAGGTGCAGGAACTCTGGACTTTTTATGAACATTTCCTGCACAACCAAAGATAAGTACCATAAAATACATAATTAGCATTGGCAAATAGTCTCAAGCACGTCATAGTCAACAAACTAGGTTTTATCTTTTTTAAAAACTGGAAGTGAAAAGGGAAACGCCCAACAGCTTGACACTGCAACAGCTAACTGTGCTCTTCCTTTTTGAAGTAACAACTGGTCCTAAAATGTGTCTGAAAAACAACGATGGTTTAACAGAACTTCCTGAAATGACTGTCATCTCAAGCAACCATGGTATGCATTTCATCATGCAGGTTACAAGCAAGATAACCTCTGTCCTGCACATTCAAGCTCTTTTTCTTCCAGTTATCACCTAGGAGCGACTGCTCGACCACGATGAGGGACGTGTCTTTTCTGTGCAGTGACAGTTTCAGGATGCAGAGCAGGTCACATCACAACACAACAGTGGAAAATCAATGTGATTGGATCTTTAAACTAACGGTTACTGCAATATGGTTGAGCAATTGTAATGCTAACCCTTGCCACACAAACTATAGGTCAGTTTTAGACCAGTGCCTGTGTAATCATATGTAATTATATGGTCTTTTTGACAAAGAAACCGGCATTTATAGTACGGTGTAATGCCATACATTTTGCCACCATTCTATCCTCCCTAAAACTACACTTATATATGCCCCTGTGAATAAATAGGCAAGTTCACATGAGGTCTGAGAACTCCTCTATGACAGAATTCAATGCATATGAAAGCAGTAGAATGCAGCTGCAAGAAAACCTCAAGGAAAACCCTTTCGGTCTTGGTTGGCAATTGGAGACCCTATACTGTACAAGCCAACTTCATGCTAGTCAAGGACAGAGATTCCAGGGATCCCTCTGCAGTGGAGCTGTAGGTAATGGGGTATTTTTAGCAGTATCAGACAGCCCACTCCCCATCCCCCTCGCTGGCTGTTGCTGAAATGGGTCAGGCCATTTCTATGTGGAAGGTACAATGCAGAGACACCCCACCTTCCTCATGCTACATGGCTCAGTGCACTTAAGGACACTTCACACCACCAACTGGGCACATCTACTATACCCTCAGACACTGATCCAGCCAACTCACAGCAGCCGACCGGCTTGCTGCCCACTCAACCACACAAAGCACAACTCCACAAGAAGAAGCTAAATGACACCTCCAAAATCAAAAAAGCCCATTAAATATAAAACACCTTATATTCCTAGGACCCTTTGATTTCTGTGATACAAAAACACTAATACAAATCACAGAATCCAGTCATAAAAAATTTATTTTCTGGAGAGGATTTGTGATTTTCAGTGAAGCAACGCAATTGATGCTGGTAGGTCACATGACAATTACATCATGACGAATATAGTACGTTCTAATTTCAATTCATGCTACCATATTCATACTATAAAAGAACTATTTTAAAACAAAATAAATATCTATTTAGTATTCAGTTCCAGACGCAACCTCTTGTGAATATTAAACCTCACCTTCTATTTAAACATGGAAATTTAAATTACAGAAAATATTACCATTTCGTAGGATATTATAAGTGTTAACATTTAATAAATTCACTTTAGTTAAATAAATTCTATAGAATATACATCCGTTTTTATTATTAAAAACCTTTAAAAGTGAATTTATAAAAAATTTCACTGAAAACAGAACTTCTGAAAAAATAAGATTTCATAGGGTCCTAATTCTGTTTTCTTAGATGAGCACACAGTAGGGAAAAATATTACATGCAAACAGCTACATACTTAAAAGCTCAGTGCTTTTTATGTTCTCACCAGGACCTAAGGCAGCATATCTAAAGAAGTGATTTTCAAAAACAGGAGCCTTTAAGTTGATTGTTATGGTTGCCATTCACAGCACACAAGCCAGCCATTTGCTCCGACCCCTGCCTCCATGTCTGACACTCCACAGTAAATCAGGGATGACTCAAACCATTAAAGTGATGGGATAATGGGCTTGATGAGGCTTCAGAATTTACATTTGCTTAACTCATTGAACATCACTTGGTGAATGGATTTGTCCATAACTGACATGACTAAAGCTTCTGTTTCTGTCCAAACACAATCCATTTCATATTTAGATGCACACTTTTTAAAAGACAGCACCTGTAAGCAGCAGTCACACAGTACCACTTACACATTCCTTTGTGGGGAAATGGGATTTCACTAACTGTTTAGAGCATCAAATTGACTGCATCAAAACAAATAATAAATCTGATTGCAAATCAAATTTTAATGAGAACAGAGCCTGAACAGCAATCCTTCATCCGCTTAAAGGTGGTAATTTACCCCAGTCATCAGAGGTTGGAGAAAATAACAGTGTACACTGTTCTTATTTACAGCCCTAATTTATATTGCAAACCGAAAGCTGATTTACCCCTAAGATGACTTTTATCTCTGTCATTGATGTCTGATTAAGGCATAAACCATGATGCTAGAGTAATTAAATTGCAACATTATACAAATGTACTACTTAATAGCACAGCACTCTATTTTTAGCTGTTTATAATAGCTTATGAGGGGTTGAATGTCACCTCAGATTAATGTGACACCAAAGCAGTGGCCTCTTACATAAACAATACTAGAGAGAGGGGCTAAGTTACCATCTTTCCATTCCAGTCAGCATGGAAAACATTCACATTTACTTGGGCTGCACAATTAATCTAATCGCGATTACAATTATGGATGCCATGATTACTTAATCGTTCAATTTAGCAATTTATCATTTATCTTAAGTTTTTTTTTTTTTTTTTTAGTATAACATAATACCATTCATATTTTTCTTTTTATAGGTCGAATTTAAAGAAGAAATCGATCCGATGTTTAGTTGACATTTGAGGCTTAATACTATAAAAATAAAAAGGCTGGTCCGAATACCGTTTTTCGAGTTTCAAGGCTTTGGTATGTGTAAGATGGTATGTCTTACGGTGTAAGAAAGGCAAGAATCGTGTTTGTCTGTCCGTTTGAATTTTTGTCAAGAAGTGTTCATCCAATCGACTTGACGCATGGCGGGTGTGTTGCTGAGGACCCAAGGGAGTGCAGCGTCACATTTTGGTGCAATATGGACACGCGACACATTCAGAATGAATTAACTTTTAATAAATGACAGAACAGTGCGGGCAGGGCTTATATGCTCCGACAACGGACACTGCACTAGTGATACAAAACACACAGGTCTGTTATGAGCAATACTTTTAATAGACAAATTATTATTAGGCCGGGTTACTGTACTTTTTTTAAGACTGCCGTATTAGCAAGTATTTTCAAAGCAAATAAAGTGCAAGTTTTTATCATTTGAAAAATTATTGATAAACAAGCCGGATAAAAGCAGTTCTTTTTTTGACACCAGTAATAGACTATAGGCATACTACTTACAGACCTCAGATGATTTTTCAAACTTTGTGAGGCCAGTTTCAAATCTATGAAATGCCATTCAAGACATCATTCAAACTTTATTTGCGCACACACTATCAAACATTACTTTAAGGGCTTTCACATACACCATCATAGCTTTCACACGCACTATCAAACTCTCTCTTATTCACCACTATACTACCTCTCACAGACTATCAAAGCTTTCACACACTATCAAGCTATCTATCGCACACACTGTCAAACTCTTGCCCACAGACTATCAAACTCTCTCGCACACTCTACCAACACTCATTCACACACGCATCAAAATTCCTCGTGCACACAGGTCCAGCTGTTGTGGCCAGTTTCAAATCGCATGTTAGGTACACTGCCTTTGTCTTGACCTCATTCAATTTAAAGTGCTCCCACACAGCTGAGGTATTCGGCCATTTTTGTCTCCTCTTCCAGATGAACAGAATCGTGACGTTCACTCGTGGGCGACTCATATTCAAGGGCGAATGAGAACCATTTCATGGGAGATGACAGGTGTTAAAAAAAATTCACAAAAAAATTGAAAATCGAAAGCCAACCCACTGAATAAATATTTGAATAATCGTATATTCTGGTCCAGAACTAATGCACTAGCATCAAACGATGGTATAAACATCATTCAATATAAATTGTGATAATCGTAATTAATAATCACAATTTCAAGGGGAATAATCAACAATTGAATAAGAAAACTACTAAACTTAAAATAAAAAATCTAAATGGGAGGGGGCTAATTCTACACTAAATATTTAATAACAATAGCAGCATCTAAAAGATGCTAAAATAACACTATTAATATATATTAAAATATAAACATGACAAGACTAACTGTAACTGTCATTTGAATGCAGGCTTCTTCCCACTGTGACCTAATAGCAATTCTACTATAATGCACTAGAAACTGAATATTTTATTGCATTTTAGTATCTTGGTCAAAACAAGCTATTAAATCTATAACTAGGCCAAGCTATCTTTTAACAGAGACAGGTTGACGCTCAGAAATTGCAATGATTACGATTTTGTTCAAAACTGACAGTATTTAGGGTACTCCATATTTGTCTTGGAGAATTTTTTTCTCAGGAATGACATCACACGTTCCTTACAAACACATTTTAGAACTCAAACCCCTTGGGTATTGATCTACACCAAAAAAGGTCAATGTACGCCTAATGCATTTTGTGAAGATCACTTACAAATACATCCTTACGAATCAAGTTAGAGAAATCGGAATATACAACTGTATATACAACTATAGACTCAAGGTCAAATTCAACACTGTTGTCATATACAGCGAGGTATTTATCAGGAGCTATAAAAGCTTGAGCAAAAGCAGCAACATGGCAGCGAATGATGTACGCCAAAGAGTAACAGACCCCACACGCTATTTAAACCACACCGGGGTCTATCTAGAAATTCTAGGTGTCCTATTCAGTTTCAACACATTAGGCAGACAGTAGACAAAAGTCCGCCGATTAGGTTGGCAGTATTGTGTTTTGCACATCTGCTCCTTCAAATACGATGAAGGCAAATTTGACGTGTCGCACAGCGCTTGTTCCAGTCCTCATCCCGAGTCACACGACAGGAGGAATTAGGACTGTATACTACAACTGTTGACACGAACGCTCCAAGCTTAAAGGGACAGTTCACCCAAACCGCAAGAAAATCACTAATGTTGTCACACACCTTACGGAGTGCAGTCAGCCAGTTTCCCCATACAATGAAAGTTAATAGAAAGGCACGCGGGTTTTGAGCAATATTTGGGGAGTAACGTTAAACGATGACCAGAGTGACATTTTAAGCTTTTTGAACGCTGTCTTAAACGGTTGTTGTCAAAGACGCATCGAAATGCGATAAATGACGAGCAGATGAGGTTAACGGGTCCAAAAGCAAGTTGACAGCTGAAGCGTCTTCACATACATTTGGCTTTAGCCTGCTAGCGGTCTCATCTCAAGTCATCCTGTCAAAAAGGAGTGTAACGTTACTGGTTTGGTCTTGATTATGACACAAGACCAGCATATGTTACCTTTCTCAAAACTGAAACGGTCTCCGTCGCAATTCAAAACAGTAGTCTTCGTGTAAAACCCTAAAAATACCCGGCTAAAGTCACAAGTCACCGACCGTCAAACTGATAGAGACCGTCGCTTAGCTGAAACAAGTTAACGTTAGCTCGTTTGGCCGCATTTCGCTAGAGCGAACCGTCAAGAAACGCAATGTAAAACAATCAACTGTCGCTTCGTGTCAGAAATTAAAATAAAAAAACAGTAGTTTCACCTGAGTTATAATGCTCTTATCGCAGGGACCCCACGAACGACAGTCAACGGATCTGTAAACGGTCACAGCGCGAGCCTTTTATTTGGCGGCTTTCAAAAAAAACATTGACGGCGTTTAAAATAGCATTAGGGTCACGCTGTCTAGGATAACGTGTCAAAAAACACATAAAATGTTTAACCTCATTTTTTATATATATCGTAAAGGATGTTAAATATCCAAAGCACATTTGTTATTTTTTTATATCATTATTTCATAATAAAATCGTGTTATTGTATTAGTAGTATTTATAAAACATAAGCAGTGTCGCGTCATCGTATATGTAGAAACGCGAAGCGTGCGGTCGAAAACATTTCGCAAGCTTCATACGTAAAAAGCAACTTTCCAGCGTGCACTACACATCATCCCTGCATCTCAACATGGTGCGGTACATTAAAACCCCATTGATTTTCCACACACCCCTCCCCTTGCAGTGACAAAAGGCAGGTGTGGGTTAAAAACGCACAGCAGCCTGGTTACCTTCTTGCTCCTTTCTCTGCCTGCTACCAACTAGCAGGAGTTGCCTAGCCAATTTGGCTAGCTGATAATAACGCAAGCTAACGGACAGCGCGGTGAATGTAGACAGTCAGCGGAGAGGAACCGAAATAAAACGGTGCATTTGAAACGCGCCAGTAACACAAACATGCATGTGAGAAATGGTGAAATTACCCTCACAATGCTCTCCGAACGGTGCCTCAGAGATCCCCCTCACTCTCTCGGTCTCCCTCGGACTCACTCTGCAGTCTATCTAGCTCCTCCAATCTGCAGAGAAATCCCTCCCACGGCCGCGCGTCGCTTGAGACATGTGACGCGCGTCAGGAGGACGGCCGCTGACATGCAGGAGGATCCTCATTGGCTGAGACCAGATGTCAATCACGCTATGCGCACTCTCTGCCCAGCGTTTGCTTGTATTAACATAATTTATAAAGATGTTCCTGAAAGCGGTTAGGTGTAAAATAACTTGTTCCGCTTCGTGATTTATTTTAACTTAAGAAATGACACGCTTTCAGCACGAGCCGGCTCTGTGAGCCCCGCCCACAGTCACGGACGAGTCTTCCCCGCCGGCTAATTAAACCTGACGTCATTTTTTCCATGACGTTTTCCATTCTCTCCTCGATTCTGATGTGTGTTTGATTCGAAGTGTGTAGAAACAACTTGCTACAGCTGATCTGAACCGGATTAATGCTTTCTGCAGCCTGGATGCTCGCTTTCCCAAGAATATGAATTAAACATTTGTCATTTAGTTAATATAGCACTGTTGGTCATTTGAATCAGGTTGAGGTTATCACAAAGATAACCAGACAGACTGTGCAAAACATTGTGCAATCCTCTGTTCTTTCTTTATCATGTTAATGGAGTGAACTTGCATCACCAGCATTTCTCTCTCTGTGTATTTTCATCAAACCCATTGCCCACTGAAGCACTTGTTTTAGCAACCAGTCTGGCATCTTTCTTTAAAAATTGCAGTACAAGCCCGGAGCATTTCTGTGTGACAAACATTATACCAAGTCCTCATGTCAGGGACTACATGTATCAGTGCAGTGGCCAATTAAAATCCTTGGTTAGGTTAAACAAAATCTGTAATAACATAAAAATTCTTACGTTGCTGTGGTATCTGTCATTTTGCATACAGAGACCACAGCTTCCTTTAATCATGATACAGATCATGGCATATCCTGTTTCTCGGGTGGATTCCTGCAAGTCTTGCAGTGTAACAATCTGATCTAATCTATTACAAATGTGATTAAATATTACTGATTATGAGAGTTAATTTTCCAAAACCACTGCCTAACTCTAATTCAACTAAAGTACAGGTGAATGATCTGTCAATTAAACCTGAAGCATTAAGGCTAAATATAAGAGAACATACAGCAAAATTAGCAGCTAAATATTTCAAACATGTTAAATTACCAGAAATTATACTGAAACAAATTATTCATCATTTGTTAATTCATAACTGCACAATGTTACCAGAAAACTGCTTTCTCACACCTGACATCTAAAATGTGCTGAGAAATCCCCTTTACTGTTTGTGGTTTCTTTCTTCACTGCCTCATTTTTGCCATGGTAACCAATGTTGTCATTTGTTTACCATGGTGCACTTGAAAGATGATGCCAAAAGTGGAACTATGTTGTGGGTTTCCACATGAAGGTCTCAGAAGAAGCCGCATCACAATCTTCATTCTTTTCATTCTTTTGATACCTTTCCACTAACCTTTACACGCATTCATTTGGAGTTTTATTTAAAGTGACTGCATATGTGACTAATATATATATATATATATATTATATATATATATATATATATATATATATATATATATATATATATATATATATATATATATATACATATATATATATATATATATATATATATATATATATATATATATATATATATATAAACATATATAAACACATTTATATTTATATTATATTTACCATTACAGAAACACACACACACACATACATATATTAAAATAGGTTAAAAAAATTGGTAGTCACCAATACTTTTAGATTAGGGCAGCTGTGGTACAAATCTTACATTGGGTGGTGGTCTAGTATTTGTTAGGCACAGTACACACACACTGTTAAATAATAATAATTATTATTTCAATTAAATTGAGTATAAAACTTAGCTGTGTCTTCAAGGTTTTCCGATTTTAAGGAATTCTGCTGATTAGGCGGAAGATCATTCCACTATGATGAGGTTCATGCTCTCACCTTTGTGTTTAACCCTTTATAGACTCTTCACCATCCAGTAGCTATAATTTTCTGGATACCCAATGACCAGGACAGCTCCTGGATTTACAATCACACAAGGACTGCTGTTCAACCTGCTGGGGAAAAAACAGACAAGATCTTTCCACCTAATGGGTTTTATCATTAACAAGAAGGACATCACTACACAAGACCCTCTTCAAGCATTGGGTTTTGATATACGGCAAAACTTCGACTTTTTAAGACCATGTAATTTTAACTTGAGTTACGCAAAGGCTCAAAGGTTTGCTAATGTTCAATCAGATAGTGTGGTGCGGGGAGGGGAGGTGTTAGTGTGCATTGCTCAGCTTTAGTGCAAGCAGCTTGTAAATGTGGAGCATGTGATGCATATGTTTGCTGTAGGTATCTCTGGAGTATTAGCCCGGACTGCTTTAGTTTGCACCATATTTACTTTTAAAAGTAACATATAGCCCTTGCTTAGACACAAGAGGCTGACAAACAAGTCTCCTCTCAGACTTCCAAAGCCTCTGAAGTGGAGAGAACATGAATCCTATTTTTATTTGTTCCAGTTTCCACTTCTGAGATTTTTATTTGGAGCCTCTCTCATCGGTGGCACAAAGTGACGCCTGGCCCTTGAGCAGATGTCCCAGCAGCGCACAGATGTGCAAGTGCAGCCATCTTTTTTTTTTTATTCCTTAAACATATTATCTTATACACAAATACATACAGTTTGTTCAACAATTCACTAAAGTTCAGGATTTTAAGGTATGTTTTAAAATTTAAAATGCACATTGGACTTTCCATAAACATAGAACCACAAGAAAATGTACAGTAAATTTACAGCTTAATTGGTATTCATTATATTTTAAATTATATTAACATTAATACAAATACATAATTAAAACATATAATACTATATTCTATTTTTGTCTGCATAAATTAACATACAATTAATTAAAAAGTTATTGCATATTATATTATTATTTTAAGATGTAATATAATTAATTAGTATTTCAAATACTTTATTACACAAAAATATGCAATTAATTATACACAATTATTAAAAATATGCAGAATTGTTATATATTTTTTTTAGAAATATAAGTAATAGTTCTTACATTTTTTAGTATATATATATATATATACATTATATATATATATATATATATATATATATATATATACATATATACATATATATATATATATATATATATATATATATATATATATATATATATATATATACATATATACATATATATATATATATATATATATATATATATATATATAATTTAAAACAGACAGAAGACAGACAGACAGACAGACAGACAGACAGACAGACAGACAGACAGACAGACAGACAGATAGATAGATAGATAGATAGATAGATAGATAGATAGATAGATAGATAGATAGATAGATAGAAAGATAGTTTATATAATTATATGTTGATCCATCTATCTATCACAAATACTAATGTAAGACCTTGCTGGACAGTAGTCCACACAAACTGTGATGTCAGAAGAGGGAAGTTTGTGGCGGTGTTGCCTTTTATTAAGATCTGAGATAAGAGTGTTTGCTTGAAAAGCGGTTCGGAGTAAAACAACAAACAACAAAGCATTCTTGGGTCTCAAATACTTATTTGACAGGAAAAATTCCTCAGGGCAGCCAATGAAGCTGTAGTACAGTTTCACTGTGTCACTGCTGAAACTCTCCAAAAGATGACAAAAGAGCTGTCACGGAATGTCAGCTGACTCAAATCAATGTGGAAGGACAGTGGAAATGGCTCATTAACAGACTTACACAATCAGTCAGGACACACGCTATTATTACTTCCTCTGTTCACCAATCTCCCTTCTCCAGAAATCTGGCTCTTACTACAGCTTTTTCCACAATGTCAGCGCAGAGCTTCCTTCATTCTGATGGGACACAAAAAAGACTGAGAAAGCAGAGAGAAAACACAGAAGTCAGACTATATTTAGCATTATAATAATATACATACAGTACAGTGGCCTCAAAAGGTTTATGGATGCTTAGGCCAAACTTGAAATAAATACATTTGGTCGTGTAGATCAGTGTAAATAAAATATCCAACAAAATGACACATCCAAATAAACAACATTAAAGGTTCTCTCTAAAAACTAACGTCACGATTTTGAGTCATTTTGCTAGTGTGTCTCATGTTCCACTGATGTTTGACAATGAAAAGTTATGTCACAGTTCAAAAGTTTAAGCTCAATAAGATTTTCACGGCAAGGAAACATTAAACTGGTTAAAAGGGACAGTAAAGACATTGATGTTTCAAAATATTTCAGACATATTAGAATGAATTCTGAAGGATCGTGTGACAATAAACACTGGAGTAATGGCTGCTGAAAATTCTGCTTTGGCAACACAGGAATAAATGTAAAATATATTAAAAAGAAAGCTGTTATTTTAATAATATTTCACAATATTATTGTTTTGACTGTATTTCTGATCAAATATATGCAGCCTCGGTAGAATAAAAGAAGCATATTAAACTCCATATGTACTGCTGTAGTGTTATCAAAAAACGTACAAACTTCTTTTTATTTCATATTTGGCTTGACAAGAATGCTTATGCTGTATAAGCATATCTTCTTTATAATAAATGCCACACTGTTTGATAATTTATCTAAAGGAATAAAATTGTGCCCAAACACTTTCTGGGGCCACTGTATAATAAAATACCAGACGACATATAACTTAAAGCAATGTTTCTTGGCAAGACACGTTATTTCAATTTCAAATGATCTAAATCCTATAAATATGGGCTTCCCACTATCAGACGCCGCTACTGCTGCAGAATGGGAAACAGGCATGGTTTTCTATTGGGGCAGGTTGTTTGGGGTTAGAGAAACTTAATGAGAAACATTCATTATACCAAACATGTCATCAGACAGCTATAATTACAATAATTGTGTCTTCTCAGAAATACTACATGGGGGTGAATATGGGGTTTGTGTGGTGTAAGACTCCTCAATTAAGTCAACAATAAACTCCCCTCACTGACAGAGCGACAGTGCTGGCTTATTTTCCATGAGAGGGTAGAAATAACGTTCGCTCAAAGTGTGTCCCGCAAAGCACACATAATGCAGTCTGATGATGCGTCAATGAGTATAACTGCATCCTGGGTGGGGTTATGGATATGTTAAAGTATAACATTGAAAAATAAGACCGCAAGAAAGATTTTAATCCACTTTCAGCAGGGGTATGTTTGTGTTTGCAGTGGAATTTACAGCAGGAGCTCAGAGGTGTATGGCCAAGTGGAGAAAGACAACAGCTTTACAGTGTGTACATGTGTGTGTGTGTGTGTGTGGTGGGTTGGGGGGGGGGGGGGGCATGTTGGGGTCAAAAACACAGACAATGCTCTTAGTCAGCACTGGACTGACTGCCGGGCCTGGGTGGGGGGCAGGTTTCCACTTGCAAAAAATAATTTACCTGAAGTGCCCAGTGTGTATGTGTATATGTATGAGAGGACATGCCTAATTCTGAGGGCTACAGTAGTGCCCCGATATCCTCTGATTCCAAACCAAACTATTTCCATGTAAAGATCTGACATGTTTGAGTGTGTTTGTGTATGTTGTGTAATGGAAGCAGAAGGCCTTTTCAGAGAAGGTCAATTAACCACCATGGATATTTAGAGTGAGGGTGGAATATTCCGGGTTCAATACAAGTGAAGCTTAGTCGAAAAGAATGTGTGGCTCAAAAAAATTATTTTGACATCCCACTTTTCATTAAAAAGAGACAAAATCAAGGTTACAGCAAGGCAAAACAAGTAAATGAGGTCTGTTTTTTATTTTTTTTGGGGAGAATATAAGTTTAGCAAAAAAAATGTTTAGTAACTTTTTTTACACTAACATGTATATAACAATACACATTAATGTGATTTAATGTAAAAATAAAATCTAATTAGGTTTGTATTTTATTTAATATTTTTTTGGATTGGTCCCATTCACTTGTGCCTTGCTGTAACCCAAATTTGCTGTCTTGTAGAGAAAGTGTGATTTTTTTATTTTATTTTTTTGTCATAGTATTATGCCACAAATTATGTCATTTTTATGTCAACTTT
Organism: Carassius auratus; assembly: GCF_003368295.1. Taxonomy (NCBI): domain Eukaryota; kingdom Metazoa; phylum Chordata; class Actinopteri; order Cypriniformes; family Cyprinidae; genus Carassius; species Carassius auratus. The sequence continues at coordinate 11,030,869 of NC_039271.1, forward strand.
TGACCCCAGAATATTCCTTTCAAAAGTCTAGTGCAAATTTACATAGAAAAAGTGGCCTATATAAATCAACACACCTAGGCCAAATAGTGTATTAATTGAAAAATTACTGTCATATTCTGATTTTAATTATATAGGATAATATATATATATATATATATATATATATATATATATATATATATATATATATATATATATATATTATCCTATATGTTTATGTTTAAATGGAGAGCCTGTAGGTTGGCAGTGTCTGTATTACCAAATTGCTTGAAACAGATGTACTAATGTGTCATTTTCACCTTGTTTTATTAGCAAATTGCCTGTCTGGCTCCAGTGTTAAAAAACTCAGAAAAATAAAGCAAACCCTTGACTGACCTGAACTGGTTAAGTGAGTTATGGATTGTTGTGAATCGGAACAGCTCTTGTGGGAACTAGGCGCCCTTTCATCTCGCTCTCTTCCTTTTCCCATGGACTTTATACCTGATGTGAGCCAAAAGGGCAAAGAGAAGAAGAGGAAATGGGGTAATACAGTGGGCCTTCACACCCTAAAGTCCAGTAACACAAACACATGCCCCCTCATCTGGAACAGGTAATGGTCCTCCTGACCTCAGAGGTGTTGTAAATGTGACTGCACTTTTTTTTAGCTTGTTGCAGAAAAAGTTACAATACACTGGAGTGTTACTTTTCGAATCTCTACATCGTTGTGATGCACACCTTGCCATTGTAATCAACTTGTTTAACTCCAGTGTTGAGGCACACATATGCTTCACATGCACTGTGCTGTGCTGAATGAATGAGCAACCATGTGGTTAACCCATAAACAGAGCAGGGAGAAAGTGGAAAGTGAAGTGAAAAATGGTACAGCACTGAAACTAGACCACAACCATTTTAAGAGCTGAAATTTTCCTACCTCTGACCACTGGAACAGGAGAAGTGACTACTAGTGTAGCCAAACGATGGCCTATACTTTAAAAAGAGATTCATTCTTCTTCAGAAATTCAGATTTGTAGCTTCTTTCCTATCGATGCTCAACGGTTGTGATCTCATGGGCCAGTCAGAGCTTAGAATGAAACAAAGCAAGGATCAGCGATTCTACTACAAAAGAGAGAATACAGTCAACTGGAGCTTGAATTTACATTATAATAATGCCAACCATCAGCATATCAGCACTCTATTGTGCCATTATAATATCTTGTGATAAAAAACAGTGTAGACCCACATCAGAAAAAGAAACTGACTCGGTACGCTTGCAATCAAACCATTTAGTATACATCTATGAGGAGCATGATTTTAGACCAATGAGATTTAACTGTGGGCGGAGCTACCCAGGCACTGTGGGTATAAATAAACCTAATGACTGAGAGCAGTTTATTAAAAGATACTTTCATGTTAGCCCATATATAAATATTTTTTTCTTACGTTTAGACCGCAATCATGGCCAATCTTAGATGTGTAACCGGTTTAATTTCCCCCACTCACTATAAATGCCCTTTTTGCTGGCTTTTCTTTGCTATTCTATTTTTGCTTTTGTTTCCTTGTATCAGTTACTTCATTTACATACACTTTACATACATTTACATACTTTACTCTGTTTTATTTGTATACAGCATTGAGTGCAGTAAGTTCAGAGCATGGGTGACTGTTTTCATCCTCAGATTGGGGTTCTATATTTAATAATAGCATTTTTGCAGTGTTTGGTTATTGTTAGAATCCATCATATCTTTTGGCACAGAAAATTGGACTGGGATGTTCATAATGGTAACCTGATGGCATCGAATCAGACGTAGGCTGCCAGTGGTGATTTGTAAACCCACCATACTGGTTCTGCTGTAAATGCCCTTTTGTTTTGCTTGGCCAGCATGTGGGGAATGATAAATCACTGTCCTTTACATGGCATCTTGAGTCATACATGGCAAAAAAGTTCAAGTGTCATAAAGTTGCTAAACCTAATGGTCTCTTTTTGATTCAACTTTTTAAAATAAAAAATTTTAAGAGCAAGAAGACGTAATTTCGAGATTTTTAAAGAATAAAATAAATATTGCCATAGGGGTTCTTAATAAGGGTTCTTATAATGTAAATATATATATAATTAACTTTTATATATATATAAAAGTTAATTATTCTGAAAATACTTCACCTATACTTTCACTATGTATCCAGATTTCACAAGCCTAAACACCCTGAAGGCGTAAAAGAACTAAGACGGAAAAAAAAAAAAAAAAAAAAAAAATCACATCCCTGTTTGGAAAGTCACTGCCAAACCCTGAAACAGGTTAAACATATTTCAGCAAACGTAGAGAAAAGATTTTCAGGTTAACACCCGAATGAAAAGATACTATGGGTCAGTTCCATTAATATCCATTAAGCAACACAAGTTTTAAATAAACCAGCCTTTTTGACAGCAAATATCTGTGACTTAATTTCCTCATTTCCTTTCACGCCTAAATAGTCACAAAACACTAAGTGTCAATATTATTTTGGTTGCTGTGCAAATGAAAAATCATGTAAAGAAAAAAAAAAGACTAAAGATTTGTTATTCTGGTTATTCAAACCAGTAGCAGCGTCTATGTACTGTACATGATGGAAAAAAAAAAACTATGCTTCACAGCAACAACTGACACGTTCTTCCATCACTAACCCCCAGAAGCCATAATGTTGCCACTTGGTCATGCGATGGTGAGTGTAAACGGCGCAGGCTGAAACTAGCTCCCGTTCTGTTGATCGTCTGGCTGTGTGATGCAGGCCAGCTGGAATCCAATGGTCATTTACATCCTCCTGTCAAACAAGAACCTCCAGCCTGTCAAACTTTGTGGAAAGACGGCAAAAACTACACTACCCAGAGCTTTGCCTGAAGAAACGACTTGAAGAAAGGCCTAAATAAGGGCAGAAATCTTGTTTGTAAGGAAGGCGAGTGCTGCTAATCAGCTGGAGAATTTGATGGCTGTGTTCTTTCTGTGTTTGTTGTAAAGAAGACAAACCTGTTCTTTCTCCACAACAGTGGAGTTAACAGTAAACAAGAGACGAGATTCTGAGGACATATAACAGCCAGGGTGGCTCTTTCACAATCAGTTCTACAGCATAAATAAGATGAACCTGCATTAAAAACCACATGACATATTAAATAGGCATCACATTTGGGAAATACCACAGTATAGTCTGTTTAATGCAAAATATATACCAATTTGGATGTTATGTATGTTACTAAGGTATTCTTCCATGCAGTGGCCATTGGTTGACATGACAAGTGTTCCACTCTAGTGTTCACACCTGTGTGCCATTGTACCCTTCCCTCACCTTCAACTGGATCGGTTGCTGTGAAACTAAACCCTCCCCCAAATCAGAAAGCTGAGCACACAGACTTTCTTCAAAAAAAATGTAATAGGTAAACTTAAAATTTATCCTGTCCAAAAGACTTATAGCAAAGTGACCTGATTAGTTACATTCAAAACATATCCCACCAAAAACCCTTCCAGGTGAGTGACTTGATTGGTTGGTTGACCCCCACCACCTAAAGAAGTTTAACCAATAATGAATTGTGTATCTTTATTTGTGGAAATAATAAATCGAATCTAAAACATAGAAAAAGTTAGAAAACAAGACATTTTAAAATACAATATCTATGTTAAGCTGAAGATTTGCAGTAAATGACACATGCAATGATGTGTCCCAGCAGACACCAGTCCTGGCTGTAGATCAAGCATGCATCCAAATCAACATCTTCCTCATCTTACATTGAGCGCCACCATTTCTGTCCTCCACAATGCTCTTTCTGTTTGTCTCTGTTGACCTCACCTTCAGCATCTGCAAAATAACAGTTATGTAACCACTCAGAATAGTCACTATGCAATCTAATAACAGCACACCTTTCGTTCCAGTTGTAAACTTACTGATCTCATTCTTTGCCTTTTTTTCTTTCAGCTGAGCCTTTTAGGAATTAAACTGTAATTCTTCCTCATAACCTAATAATAATTCTTGCAAAATACATAACACATAAAACATGGGTAATAGACAGAAAATATTTTATTGGATAGTAATTATAGATAGATGGTAAAACAGCTTAAAAATGGTTATTAAACGATTGCACCAACCTTCTGAACACTACTTATAATCTCAAGAAGATGACTTGACGCAGCCTTGTGTGCAGGGTACTGTGGAAAAAAGGAACCATTATCTGTGAGATTATAGTGCAGTTAAAATCTTATGATGTTAAATATAGTAGCAAAATTAAATATATTAGTATTACAGTTAATTGCGCAGCTATGCATTACACTGTGTAAAATGGACACTGACTCATAAAGGATAAGGAATTCCTTATACACATTCCCAATGGCATTTGAGAGTAGGCACAGACTAAACATCCACTAAATTACCAATGTCCACCCACTTGGAAATTTCATTAAATCGAGCTGTTGTGGTCATCTTCAACTGTGATGTATGCATGTCTATGTGGGTCAGAGATCTGTGAGGCAGGGCTGATGGTGGCTTCAGCAGCCGTGCGCATTGTACCTGGTCATTCATTATAAAACAGTCAACAAATAATGAATGAGAACGGTGAGTAACCTGAGGATGAAGTGGGATAGAAAAACTCCACGACCTCATCTCCTCTCAACTTCAAAAAACGTAAAAGGTAATAGAAAAAAATGAACGTGAGGTCCAAGCGGCTAAAAACAGGAAATGGAGGCAGCTATAATTTATAAAGAAAAGGAAATGACCACCCTAATTTAGAAAAGATATTTGTATCATCTATCCGGGGCTTGGCAAGGAAGAGTAACAGACTCTTGAGTGGCCTTGATGTGTGCGCATGGTTTATCTGCAAACTTACTGCAAGACCACATCTCTGTATTTCTTAATTTGAACCGGTAGACAGATACTCGGCCTAACGTTGATAATACAGCAAGGTGTGTTGTACATCTGTCTAGTGAGCAGGAGACAATGTTTACTTTTACATGGAAAGAAGTCTCGGGTGTTCCATTCAAACAATGGAAAAACACTTACTGTAAGTGTTTCTGCTGAATTTTATCTTCAGAGACACAGGTGTTTGGAATGCTGCGGACCCACGAGGCAGGACCCTCACATCCCAGCAGGTACGACTGCCCACCCCCTTCACTGGCTCCATCTAAGTAAAACTTTCACACCCCCTAAAACACCCATTCATTTCAGGCAGCACGTCCTGAGCACAGCTGTGGCAAGGAGGTCAAGGATCGTTCGAGTCAGTAGTGTGGGGACGAAACGAATGATCCATCACTGATGCAGTGTGATCCAGGCAGTCGAGTAAGTCGAGTATGTCAGAGATCAATTTTAGAAGAAGGAATAACAAATGAAGTGAGAGTGAAATGAAGGCGTCATATGATGCAATTTTCAAATTTTCCTTTTTCTTTGGAGTGTGACAAGCTGTTCATGCAGAGATAAGATCCCAAAAGTTGCAATGACTAAAGTCTCAAACCCAAAGGGATATTCTTTATAAAAGTTCACGCCCTCCTAAAACGCCTCATTTAAACATGCATTCAGTTATGAGGATTATTACAATAATCATAATCATAAATTAATACATAAATATTAAAATCTAGGAAAATATGACATTGATTATTTGGATATACCAACCGTCTATCTTGGTACAGGTGATTACATACAGTCTTGTTCAAAATAATAGCAGTACAATGTGACTAACCAGAATAATCAAGGTTTTTAGTATATTTTTTATTGCTACGTGGCAAACAAGTTACCAGTAGGTTCAGTAGATTGTCAGAAAACAAATGAGACCCAGCATTCATGATATGCACGCTCTTAAGGCTGTGCAATTGGGCAATTAGTTGAATTAGTTGAAAGGTGTGTGTTCAAAAAAATAGCAGTGTGGCATTCAATCACTGAGGTCATCAATTTTGTGAAGAAACAGGTGTGAATCAGGTGGCCCCTATTTAAGGATGAAGCCAACACTTGTTGAACATGCATTTGAAAGCTGAGGAAAATGGGTCATTCAAGACATTGTTCAGAAGAACAGCGTACTTTGATTAACAAGTTGATTAGAGAGGGGAAAACCTATAAAGAGGTGCAAAAAATGATAGGCTATTCAGCTAAAATGATCTCCAATGCCGTAAAATGGAGAGCAAAACCAGAGAGACGTGGAAGAAAACGGAAGACAACCATCAAAATGGATAGAAGAATAACCAGAATGGCAAAGGCTCAGCCAATGATCACCTCCAGGATGATCAAAGACAGTCTGGAGTTACCTGTAAGTACTGTGACAGTTAGAAGACGTCTGTGTGAAGCTAATCTATTTTCAAGAATCCCCCGCAAAGTCCCTCTGTTAAAAAAAAGGCATGTGCAGAAGAGGTTACAATTTGCCAAAGAACACATCAACTGGCCTAAAGAGAAATGGAGGAACATTTTGTGGACTGATGAGAGTAAAATTGTTCTTTTTGGGTCCAAGGGCCACAGGCAGTTTGTGAGACGACTCCCAAACTCTGAATTCAAGCCACAGTACACAGTGAAGACAGTGAAGCATGGAGGTGCAAGCATCATGATATGGGCATGTTTCTCCTACTATGGTGTTGGGCCTATTTATCGCATACCAGTGATCATGGATCAGTTTGCATATGTTAAAATACTTGAAGAGGTCATGTTGCCCTATGCTGAAGAGGACATGCCCTTGAAATGGTTGTACAATGACCCAAACACACTAGTAAATGGGCAAAGTCTTGGTTCCAAACTAACAAAATTAATGTTATGGAGTGGCCAGCCCAATCTCCAGACCTTAATCCAATTGAGAACTTGTGGGGTGATATCAAAAATGCTGTTTCTGAAGCAAAACCAAGAAATGTGAATGAATTGTGGAATGTTGTTAAAGAATCATGGAGTGGAATAACAGCTGAGAGGTGCCACAAGTTGGTTGACTCCATGCCACACAGATGTCAAGCAGTTTTAAAAAACTGTGGTCATACAACTAAATATTAGTTTAGTGATTCACAGGATTGCTAAATCCCAGAAAAAAAAAATGTTTGTACAAAATAGTTTTGAGTTTGTACAGTCAAAGGTAGACACTGCTATTTTTTTGAACACACCCCTTTCAACTAATTGCCCAATTGCACAGCCTTAAGAGCGTGCATATCATGAATGCTGGGTCTTGTTTGTTTTCTGAGAATCTACTGAACCTACTGGTAACTTGTTTGCCACGTAGCAATAAAAAATATACTAAAACCTTGATTATTCTGGTTAGTCACATTGTACTGCTATTATTTTGAACAATACTGTAAGTCTTGGCATTTGGTAATATGGCTCCTGCAAACATCCTTTGGATGGACAGAAACTGGCCAGATGGCAGAGACAGAATCAGTTCAGTCTCAGTGAAGTAAAGTGTCAGATAAAATGTGCAAAAATTTAATCTTTAGGGGTACCCTCAGACATAACACCTTCATATTATATCTTAAAGTCACTGTTATTGAAACTACTTTGAAAGTGTAACTTACTGAGCTACAAGCTAATCATAATTTGAAGAAGTATTTACCTTAACTACATTGAAACAATGTGTTATAATTTATTTTTTATATATCGGAGACATAAAAAAAAGACAAGGGGAACAGTATCAAACTTCAATAATAAATACAATAAAACACCATGATTTGCATAATTGAGTTAAAAACCTAATATATTGCACAAGAACTTCAACTTGTGAATCATGTTTGTTTAAATGAATGACTAGAATTAGAATCAATCAGACAGACTTTCCACTTGGTCCACTTGGGATGAACGATTCATTAGAATGATTCAGACTATCCAACATTACATAGAGTATAAGAGGGAGGACAATTTAGGATTAACTGATTCACTAAAATGAATCAGACATTCCAATGCTTCATACAGTATGAGAAAAGGTCCATTTAGGATGAACTGATTCACTACAATGAATCGGACTTTCCGGCACTAAATATAATGGAAAGAAGGTGTTCATTCACAAAAAAAAAAAAAAAAACATTCAGACTTTCCAGAACTGCATATGAGAGAGAAAGCCATCGAGGTTTAACCAATTCACTAGAATAAATCAGATTTTCTAACGCCAAATATGAAAGAAAAGAACAGTTTAGAATGAACCAATTCACTTGAACGATTCAGACTTTTGAAAGGGAAAATCCATTTAGGATGAACCAATTAACTAGAATGAAACAGTTTTTTTTTTCTTAAACTACATACAGTATAAGATGGAAGACCTTAAAAGGATGAAGTAATTCACTACAACTAATCAGAATTTCCAAGGCTAGATGCGAAAGAAAGGACCATTTATAATGAACTGATTCACTAGAATGAATCAGACTTTCAAGGACTGCATATAAGAGAAAGAAATCACAGATTAGGAGAGTGTCTTTTTTTCTTTTAGCTCTGACATTAAGAACTGAGATACAGCACTTGGTTGTTACTCTACAAGCTGGTAAAGTAGCCTGTTACAGGAAAAGTTCAGTTAGTTTACTGCTCCTCAGTTTTGTCCCGACAGTGTTCCCTGCATGACAGTAAGTGTGTATGTGGGGGCGTGTTTGCGCAAAGCAGTTTGGACACTTTGGTGACGCATTCAGGAGTTAATGCATAATGAAAAACAAAAGAATGAATAAATGAACAATACAGGATGGGAAAAGCTTTCAAGGCTTCTGATGTCCGACTTCAAACACAGTGGATTAGCTGGGAGAGGAGAGAGACGAAGATGGAGGGGAGAGATTAAGAGAAAGGTCAGAGGAGGATGCATCCTGTCTGCTCAACTCAGTGGCATGTCTGTGCAGTGGGGAGGCCATGCTTCATGTGTATATCCTTTTTATTGTACCATATAGTAACCGGTCCCTCAATAGAGCATCATAGACTCAACATTCTGACGTGTTGCTCTTGAAATGACAAGTACTGCAATAATGGCCCTCGCTTGGGGTCCCAGAGTGAACGTGTTCCTATCCTGTGCTTCCCCTGTGGCAAAACTTGGTCACAAAATGCAATCAAGACTTGCATGCACTGATTAGTTAACTCTGTCACCCTGGGGGAAATTGATCCTGGAGATCCATTTAGTGTTAAGAGATTGCCCACCACTGCCCCATCCATCAAACCTCAACTCAGGGATTAAGGCTCCTTTTTATCTTCCAAATTTAATTCCAAAACAAAATTTCTCAGCTGTCATGCTTAAATGAGACGGTGCAGTCACCTTATGTGTCACATGACCCTTTCCCCTGCGTCTCCACCAGATGAATCATAGCTGTGCAACAGGGCTGAACACTGAGGGACAGATCACTAATGAACGACAGGAATGAATCTCTTAATATTACCCATGATTCACCTGGCCGGCAAACACATCCCAAATCAATCTGTTTGGTTATGATAAGAGTAAGGTCTCATATGATTCATGACAGTGATTGTTGAAAGGTGATGCTCTGGCAGGCCAATGCCCTTGAACTTAATGGCTTTAAATTAAACTCCAGTTGCATACTGGGATACTGGAGCAGCAGAAATGGACATGGAGGGGCTAATAGAGCATCAAAACTGTTGAAGACTATAAAGATAGAACTACAGTTCCCAAAACTGTAGCCCCTGTAGCTTAATTGGTTGCTTGACACAAAAAGGTCGTTTTAGTATAACTGAGATATTACAATATATATTTTTAATTCATATTTAGAATTACTTTTAATTTTTATATTTTCTGTTTTCATTTCATTTTAGTTTAGTAAATAAAATTAAACTAAATAAAACTAAGAAATGTTGCCTGGACAGCTAACTGAAATTGTTTACTTTTTAATGTTAAATGATTTTATTTTAATAACTTAATTCAGTTAAATGTTATTGTTTTGTGGTTTTTGTTTTATTTAGCTGTAATAACCTTTGCGCAATTAAAACTGTGTATTCATTACTTTGCATATTTTTAGGCATATTTATTTCATTGTCAATTATTAAAATACATATTTAAATAAAATAAAAAAAGATTATGGTTGCCAAAACATCAACACTCAAACCGTATGTAAACCATTTTGCGTATTGTTGGGGATGAGCATTTTATAATAATATTAATCAATTTTAAATGTTTGATTTAAAGGATATTTTTCATTTATTTTCATATGATTAACAATTTTGGTACTGCATTGAGTCGAAAAGGTATTACATTTTTTAAATATTTAAAGCAAACAAATTAAAGAACCAGTGATATAATATTTGTCAGAAGTTAGGTTTTTACTTCAGAGCTGAATTATCTTTTTTCACCATATTGGGCAGATCCACATCCAGGGGCATCTCTAGTGGGGGGAAAAGGGGAAATTTATTTATTCTGTGGAACATCATTTAAGAAATTTGTGTCCATGTAGAAATCAAGGGTAACCAAAATGGTTTGGTAACATTCTTCAACAGAAGAAGGTCGTTTGGAATGACATATGAGGGTGAGGAAATGATGACAGAATTTATTAGCAGTAACTTTCCAACAGTCTAGATCAAAGTCAGTGCTTTACTGTCAAGTGCTTTATTATGTGAAATAAATAAATAAATAAATAAATAATTTCATTATTAAGTTTGTTGCATTTGTCGTGAATTCAGTAATATTTATTAGTATTCATTTCTGTCCTGATTTATTTATTCATTTATTTACTCTAATTGAAGGCCCTATGCCCCAACAAAACATTTAAGGGGGAATTTGTGGGCCAGATGGGCTTGGTTTTTCCAAGGCCAATTTGGAACCCCAGTTCAACCCTGAATGCTACATTTTACTGAACATGATTTTGAGGGGGGCCCGTAGCAAATTCAGTACACAGGGCCCAGAATTCCTAGCAACGGCCCTGTCTACATCACTCACAGTATATTTCTACAATCCTACACATGTCATTCATATAGACAGAATATGCTATTATCAGCAAAATATATTAAACAGACGTGTGTTAAATCTGAAGTGACTGAGCCTGACAGCTGAAGGGTCAGACACCATCATTCATCTTGACCTAAATTTGATTCAGTTCCTCCACACAAACCTGCAGACAGCAAGATGGAACCTACTTTGAGCACACAGGCATTATTTTAATATCTCACAATTCATCACTTTATACATGATCAAGTCTCTGGGAAACATAACACTAAGTAGAATGGAATGTTTTAATAAAATCCCCAGGTTCACCGTGCAGTTACTTTTGTCACAAGTCCTTAAAATAAGTGTCACGTCTTTAGAATGACCTACTATTCTTCTTACACTTGCTCCCCTGCCATCCCTATTTGAAAAAAAAAAAAAAATTAAATCTGAATTATTCCAAACTTTTGACTGATTGTGAGTGTGTGTGTGTGTGTCTCTCATTTTGCCCCAAATGAAATATTTAAACCTACAGATTCATTTACTAAAAATAAATAAATAAAAATACAAACAATTCTTTCTGCACAACTGTTTAAAATAAGATTTCTATATGTTAAATTATGTTTTCTATTTTTCTTTCTTGATTAAAGCATAAACCTCACTAAATATATTAGTTTTATTCTTTAAACAAAAGAAAACTATTTATATGACTTTCACCTCTTAGATTTTACTGAATTACATCTAATTAGCATATGCAATTTTATATCAAGTAAATGTATCATGTAAAAAAAAAAAATTTGCATTACACATTTTGTTAAACACTTTTGTTTGGCTTTAGTTGTGAATGATTTGTTGGAATATTAGCCGACCTTTAATAATTCATAACCTCTTCAAGAATCTATCTAACTCTATCAAGAATAAACAAAGACTACAAGCTAGGACACTCCATTGGCCTCTTTAAATGCAGGTGTAGGAGGGAGAGAAAGAGAGAGAGAGAGAGAGAGAGAGAAAGAAAGGAATACTGATATGGGATTTGGTGCTGTTTGTAATGCCTGTGAGCAAAAATCATTTTATAAATAACTAAGAGACACATGCCTGAGGCTCATTAAAATTAAACAAGCCCTCGAACTGAAAACATACGGTGTCTGAGATATGAATAAAAAAAAAACAGGGTGAGAGGAGTCAATGCAGGACATGAATGGCAACAGTCATCTTAAACCCAGCATGGTAGACAGGCGACATGTACCACCCGTGTGCATGTGAGTGTATATGCATGCACCTGCTGTGAAAAAACAGAAGAAAAGAGCTGAGCATGAGCATTTGATACAACATACACATGATTTCTCCTGATATGTAAATGACTGATTGGCAGTCTGTGTGTATTGATACTGTCAAAATACAAACACACACACACACACACGTTTGTTTTTGTGAAAAGTGAATGTAGAAACTGTATATTCTATGGCCCTTCACCAACCCTACCCCTAACCCTAACCCTCACAGGAAACTTTGTGCATTTTTACTTTCTCAAAAAAACTCATTCTGTATGATTTATAAGCGTTTTGAAAAATGGGGACATGGGTTATGTCCTCATAAGTCACCCTCTCCTGGTAATACCTGTGTCATACACATGTCATTATACAAAGTTGTGTCCTGATATGTCACAAAAACATGCCCACACACACACACACACGCACAGGGCACTCCCTGAAAACCACCAAACAAATTAAAAACAGACAGAGCTAATTATAACTAACACTGTCCAAAAGACACAGTAGTGTTAATAACTGACATCTGCATAAAGTAGAATCAGTTGCCTACACAGCATTTTGTGCTGCATTAAAGGAATTCTCCACCCACAAAAATGAAAATTCGCTCAAAATGTACTAAAGCTACCCAAAATATAGGTGAGTTTGCTTCTTTAGACGAACATATTTGGAGAAATGTAACATTACATCACTTGTTCACCAGTTGATCTTCTGCAGTGAATGGGTGCCGTCAGAATAAGAGTTGATTTGTTTCTTACAAACATGCAGCTTTTGAATTCACAAGATGTTAATTGATGGACTGGAGTCATGTGGATTACTGTGATGTTTTTATCAGCTGTTTGTCATCCATTCACTCATCCATTGATCTAATGCTAAATTTCCATTTAAGAAACAAACTCATCCACATCTGGGATGGCCTGAGGGGGAGTACATTTTCAGCAAATTTTCATTTCATTGTTTGGGTGGAATATTTATTTAGTTATTTATTTTTTCTTCAATGCAAACTGAAATTCAGAGCCACTGAGGAGCTCCTTCAGAGCTTGTGTGTCAGTGTGAATGAAAAAGTGAAAGAAGCCTGTCTGAGAGAGACAGCGCATGAGAGCGCATGGGTATTGAAACTATATTACAGATGAAGATGAAAGATGAAAAAAAATTCTGCCAGGTCCTTGCAAAGACTGAATTTCTCAAAAGCAATCAAGTAGGCAAGGTAGAGATGAATGTTTAATAATAAAGGCACATTTGCAAAGAAATATGCAAGGATGGCCTTGCAAATATAAAATGCTTGTGGGACTGCGGATATAAGTTATATACATACAGAAATAAATATTTAAGTGGACATGACAATACACAGTGCCGGTTAAACTTTTTTTAGAACTTTAATAATGTGCCATTTATTGGTTATCAACCATAAAATAAAAACTATTATTAAAATTATTATTTTAAATTATTATAAAATTGAGAAAAATCAGTGTATCTATAACACATATCATGTGGAACATTTCTGCCTGATGGTGTGGTGTGGTACACTGGCTTCGGCTCTACAGGAGAGTGACATGTCCCTAACTGACCTGGGAACAGTGGATGCCTGATATCATCACTGTGTTTAATTCACACAGGACCCCTGCTCACCCAGCCGTTGTCATGGCAATGTTGATGTAACATTCCTGTAGAAAAGTGCAGCTGAAAAGAGGAAGTGTGTGTGCGTGAATGATCCAAAGGGAGAGCTGAAAGATATTGCATCTTGAGGCAATGAGACGGGAGAACAGAGTGCTCTGAGACAAAAAGAAAGAGGTGTGTGTGTGTGTGTGTGTGTGTGTGTGTGTGTGTGTGTGTGTGTCTGTGTGTGTGTCTGTGTGCGTGCGTGCGTGTGTCTGAAGGAAAAAGAGGACATGTGTCAGCACTGCAGAGAGGAAAAGCTACATTTCAGATTCTACTTTAGACTTCAGCTGTAAAACACAATGACATTTCATTAATAAGAAACCACACAGAAATGTGAAATCAATGCATGTGTGACATTTACATAAGAGGGAGTGTCATACAATAAAAATCAGTAAATCATGTATTTTTTGCTTTAAAAAAATCATGTCACCTTTATTTGTGCAGTGCTTTATACGAGATAAATTGTTTCAAAGCAGCACTTAACAGTGTTAAACAGGTAACATAATCAGTGATGCCAAGTTTAAGGCCAAATATAAAACAAATCCAAATTCTGCTGTAAAGCAGCTCTGAAAAGAGAATAGAGCTATTATTCAGTACCTGTCAGTTTCAAGCTCCCACATGAAGCTATTGTTTTATTGTTGCAGATGAAAGCATTAATAGACATTACAAAAATTGTCTATGCAAGTCAATATATTGTTTAATGTCTAACCTAAGTTCAAAATAATTGATCATAAGCCTATCAGAAGTCCTTTTTGCAATCGTGTTTGTCAATATGACAAAGGCAAACATTATTTTGTTTATTCTATTAATTATTCTACACTATTGTCATGTCAAGATTTAACCAATATAAGATATAGAATAAACAAATAAAAAAATAGCACATCTAATTATGCCCTATATTAATTGAAAGGAAACATAATTTTCTTTTTTACTAATATAGAGCATAATTCAATTTTTATTTTTTATAAAATTTAAAAATTAAAATTTAATTAAATTAACTTAATGCATTTAGCAGACACTTTTATCCAAAGCGACTTACAGTGCATTCAGGCTATCAATTTTTACCTATCATGTGTTCCCGGGGAATCAAACCCCCAACCTTGGGGCAATGCTCTACCACTTGAGCTACAGGAACACTATTTTATGTAAATTTGTTGAAAATGTAATCAGTTTTTTTCTTCTTTGGAACAGATTTGGAGAAATTTAGAATTACTTCACTTGTACACCAATGCAGTGACAGGAACTGAACAGTAACACTATTGTTTTTTCAGAGCTGCTTTACAGCAGAATTTGGATTTTTCTTATATTTGATGAAGTTGGCAATTACTGATTACATTGCTAACCTGTTTAATACTGTAAAATGCTGCTTTGAAAGAATTTATCTTGTATAAAGTGCTACATAGATAAAGGTGACCTATTTTTATTGTATGACACTCCCTCTTATGTAAATGTCACACATGCATTGATTTCACATATCTGTGTGGTTTCTTATTAATGAAATGTCATTGTGTTTTACAGCTGAAGTCTAAAGTAGAATCTGAAATGTAGCTTTCCTTGTCTGCACACACACAGACACACACAAACACACACACACACAAACACACACACACACACACACCTCTTTCTTTTTGTCTCAGAGCACTCTGTTCTCCCGTCTCATTGCCTCAAGATGCAATATCTTTCAGCTCTCCCTTTGGATCATTCACGCACACACACCGTCCTCTTTTCAGCTGCACTTTTCTACAGGAATGTTACATCAACATTGCCATGGCAACGGCTGGGTGAGCAGGGGTCCTGTGTGAATTAAACACAGTGATGATATCAGGCATCCACTGTTCCCAGGTCAGTTAGGGACATGTCACTCTCCTGTAGAGCCCAAGTCAGTGTACCACATCACACCACCTCTCATTCTGACGGCACCCATTCACTGCAGAGGCCCACAGGTAATCTGTTAAATTTCTGTTCTGATGAAGAAACAAACTCATCTACATCTTGGATGACCTGAAAATACTTAGATAAAAAAATAAAGTGTCTATTTTAAATATTTTTAAAAATATGCAAAAACACTGCACTGTGCATGACCAAATATAACAGTAAAATATATTGAAGCATTTCCTTATTTTACATGCAAATACTCTCCAGCGGACTGTGAGGCGTGTGCTGTTGATACAGTAGTTGGGAGGTTTTTATGAGCGGCTGCACTTACTCCCAATATTTTCCGCTCAAAACATTTCAAACCATGTCTCAAATTAGCAGAAGCCCGGCCCTGTATACTTGGAGCACCACCTAAGGCCTATAATGAACAACAGTTCCATCTGGTCAAACTAACAAGTCCTGCGCTATTATGTAATCGCTTATTATACACTTGTTTTGAAAGGTTTATGGTCTATTTAATGACATTCTATCAACACAGTTTTTTTTTATTCTCAGCCAAGGTTTTTTCAACACACTGTCCTGAAACCCATAAGGGTGGTAGAGCTTAACACCGACCCTGTTTTTTATCTGGTACCAATGCATCAAATCCAATTGCTGAGAAACAAATAAATAAGCGAACAGTAAAACGATGAGGTTTGTTCATGCAGTCAGCGGCTAATAACCAACACCGTGTCCCTGCACGGCAGGCACTGATAGCACTGTGACTAGCAGACTATTAAATCCCTGTGCTATTGCATCATTTTAAGAGATGAATCCCTGAGGATGTATCACTGATGAGATAAGCTAATGCGCCTTTACGCATGCAAGGGAGGGAGAGAGAAAATGGGAGAGACTGAGATGATGTCACAGGGGTCCCTATATTTAGAGGGATTAGAGGTGAGGCATCACTGCTTGACTTTTAGCAAACATCAGCAGCTTTGCTCAACATGACGAGACTCTTTGTCTCTTTCTTTAATTCTTACATTCACAGACATGCAATTTGGTTAGTGACGAGACACTATTTTTTTCTGGAACAATTAATGTTTTCAAAAAATACATTAAAATGCAATTTACACATGCAATCACTTGAATACATATATTTTTAATTTCTGCATGAAAACTTTGATATAGTTGAAGGGGGAATAAGGTAAGTGTCCTGATATAATCTGAGAAATGGTTGAAATTATTGTTAAGAAGACCTTAAGTAAAATTTGCTAAATTATTGCAAAATTATTGCAAAATGTCATGTGGTACACGTGAAAAAAAGGGCATTTATTTATGAATAATTCATGATTTTAAAAAATCTGGGAAAAAAGGACTGTATTCATATTCAATGTGTACATTTGTATTTTATTTTATTTGATGATTATTACTTTACTATTTGATGGTTACACCACATGACATTTTTTTAAATCATTCATTTTACACTTGTCTTGCTCTTCTTTTGATAGGAGCAGTAAATAATTGGCTCAGAAATGCAACCAAAACATTTAATTTAACTCCTAATTGACCTGCAAATCATGTATCCCAGTTGGAAATTCCTCAACAAAAAAATAAATAAAAAAATAAAATAACAACACACTTTCGTTTTTTAAATTATATAGAAAATAAATAATAAGTTAATTAATTTTTTAGCATAGTATGCGCCTCTTTCGCTTTCTTCAGAAAAGGTATACATTTTATTTTAAGTCTATAAATTGGCTTCTAGCTTATTCATGCCTTATCCTGTGTCACCCTATCAGATTCAGTGTCCAATATCTTCAGTCTCTAAAGTGTATGGAACATAATGAAACAAAGCTTTACGAAGCTTCTGATTGGGTAGAACACGTAATATGGTGTGTTCGGATCGTCTTTCACAAGTGAAGCAAATATGCTGGCAAGGTTTACAGTGTCGCTAACATTTCCACAGTGTGTGACTGTGTGTCTTTCCGAACACCATCTGAGGTGGCATCACGTGCGAATGCACAGCAAACAACAACCAAAGTGTTTCGATGGAGCGGCTCCCATTTCACCTGACACTGAGCCATGGAAACATGACGTCAGATCATTGGTGCACAATGAACTGCGCAGGCACACATTTGTGCGAATGTGGATTGGAAAAGAGGCTTTCAAGCCTTCATGAGTCACTTCCGATGGGAGTTTTCAATCATCTATGCGCAATTTTAAAGCTCTTTGAGGTTGTCTGGAGAGAAATCTATGCATGCATGACAGGTTAAATGACTTGTGTTAGCTGTTAGCATGAGCTGTGCTGTGAATTTTAAAATATTTAATCTGATATACTAATGCATGGCAATATTAATTTCTATTCTAACTCCTTGGAGATAATGGGTTTATGCCAACAGTGGGGCACCTGTAAAATAACACCCTTGAGGTGTGCATAAAGCATGCTGGGAAAAATGTTTTGCAGGGTTGAGTTTTCACTTTTAATGTCAGAGCCGCTCATTCTACCTATCAATCAGTTCTGCCGTACTAATACTCTTTATCGCTCTTTCTTGAGGCCAACTTTGTATGCACGCACTGTAATTATAATATTTATTTTATGAAAATCCATCTTGGCTTTTGCAATGGATAAATAATAATGCTGTTTATGTGGGCATGTTTTGAGGCACAGTTTGCTCTATGTAGGTGTTTCTGTGATGGACTCAAAGGATGATGCTGTTGGACTGAAAGACAGCAGATTTCACACGTACGCTCATAAACAGAGCACGCGTTCGCACTGAATATGTAATCATCATGTTGGAATGGGTAATCGTAATGAATTGAAAGCCACCTAATTGGAAATGAACAGTTTTTCAGGTTTCTTTTAATAAAATCAGAACTGCATTTGCATTAGAACAGCACCTCCATACACAAATGCACATTAACAAACGATTAAACTTTAAAAATGATTTTGAATGAATATGAGATGGATGGTTTTATTTCTTGTCTAATCAATGTGGTCAAGAAATTATGACGCTCTTTTATTAGTCCAGATTTATTGATTTATTCAAAAATACATTATTAATAATTTGAAAATAATTATTGGCATTTCAATAATACTTAATACATTAGAAAGAAGTCCCGTATGTGCACCAAGGCTGCATTTACATTTATATATACAGAAGCAGCCAAAGTTTTAAACCAGTGACTTTTAACTAATTTTAAATCATAAATTAAGATTATTCTTTGGACATGCTTGCTACCCACCAGTTGAGGACCACGGGATTATACCAGAAAGAGTGTAATCTGGGTTGAGATGCTCTTTTCCCTCTTCAAGAAAAAACCTCTTAACAGGACTCTTCCTGTTGTGTTGCCATAGCATTTAGCAAAAAAGGATGAATTAGAGTGTTCCAAGAGGGCGTAAATAATTGATTGGCAAATGGCTTGATCAGCCCTCAGTCTGGTGTACCCACTGCAATTTTGAATTTCATAAACAGAAAACATACACACATGAAAACAGTATATAGTCAAGACATTGCCAATTTTTGATTGAGTGTACATTTCACTATATTATGTAAACTTCACTAAAATATTTGTGTAAGAACATTGCATAAGAAAAAGCGTTTAAGCATTTTCTTTAAGTAAATAATGTAAAATATTTATTTCATTTCCATTATATATTCTGAAGAGATTTTAGATAAAGATTTATATATATTATGTATATATTTGGTGTATATATATTTATATATATATATATATATATATATATATATATATATATATATATATATATATATATATATATATATATATATTGTATATATATATATTTATATATATTATGTATATATATATTTATATATATTATGTATATATATGTTTAATTCAAGCTATATTCTCAGAAAACAGATCGATTTAGCTATAGATATTAGGGTTGGGCGATGTCTACCATTTTACCATCGGACGTTGACTACAGTGAAACATCGCGATGGACTGTGACATCGGCGAGTGAGGTAGTGGGGGGGTTGTGAAGTTAGGGGGTGTGCCCGAATCATGAATCTTTGTAAGACAAAACAATTAACAATTTCAACACCGTGTCTACAACTGATGCTAGTGCTGCGGCGCAACAATATACTATAGAGATTCATTATATATAGGCCCAGATCAGTCAATAGAACTCAGTATAATCAGTGATGCAGCGCTGAATGGCACGGTGTGGCACCACAAATCCCTGACAGTAAACTGTCACGTTGTATTTATGTCGTGCTGACAGAAATTTCTAATGATTTGCAACGGTCGCTTTGTCGCGTCCAGTGTAAACAGTCTTTAGTTGATGTGGCACCACACGATAACTGTCGTGTCCGGTGTAGACACAGAGTAGGTCTAGTATGGCTAGACTAAAATAAGACAAAATAATTATTACAAAATGATTTTTTTACTGTACAAACCAAACTGATGAATATGGATGGTGTGACAGCGATGGGGGGGGGGGGGGGGGAATTTGAGTTGACATCACAGTGACATGTCGGCTGTCAGAGCTTCTCGACTGACACTTATCAACAGGCGTATCCTTCACACCAGTACAGGCCACAGCTTGACATACTAGGTCTGAAGGCCAAAGGTGACAAAAAAAGACTGTGAGCAATGTTTCTTCTCTCTCTCTCTTTGTCTAGGTGCTAACTGCTTTCTCACTGACATTAAACAGATCTGACAGTAGATTTTTAGAATGAAGGAAACAAGTCAGAAGACTGTTTTATATTTTGGAAAACACCTCCAGGATAACTTTCCTATGCTGTGTTAAAACCACAAGAAACCATTGCCCATGGCAGGATGCTGCATATACACAACACACTTGCAATGATTTTACTGGTGATGTGGAAATCATTAACAGTTTCCATATCACAATAACAGTAATTTAGCAATAACAGATTTAAAGCATGCTCACAAGGACGATGGCTGCAACAATAATGATAATTATAAAGTATTAATTATTGTTCTAATTTACTAAAAACAGGAAAGTCCATATTACAGCTACAGGTGCATCTCAATAAGGTAATTTATTTAAGAAATTCAACTCAAATTGTGAAACTTGTCAATTAAATAAATTCAATGCACACAGACTGAAGTAGTTTAAGTCTTTGGTTCTTTAAATTTTTATGATTTTGGCAGATATTTAACAAAAACCCACCAATTCACAATCACAACCAATTTGAATATAGTGACAAGCCAATCAGCTAATCAACTCAAAACACCTGCAAAGCTTTCCTGAGCCTTCAAAATGGCCTCTCAGTTTGGTTCACTAGGCTACACAATCATGGGGAAGACTGCTGATCTGATAGTTGTCCAGTAGACAATTACTGACACCCTTCACAAGTAGGGTAAGCCGCAAACGCACAGAGTGCTGTATCCAAGCATGTTTACAGAAAGTTGAGTGGGAGGAAAAAGTGTGGAAGAAAAAGATGCACAACCAACCGGGAGAACAACAGCCTTATTGTCAAACAAAATTGATTCAAGAATTTGAGTGAACTTCACAAGGAATGGACTGAGGCTGAGGTAAAGGCATACAGATGTGTCAAGGAATTTGCTGAACCACAGACAACATCAAAGGCATCTTACATGGGCCAAGAAGAAGAAGAAGAACTGGACTGTTGCCCATTGGTCCAAAGTCCTCTTTTCAGATGAGAGCAAGTTTTGTATTACATTTGGAAACCAAGGTCCTAGAGTCTGGAGGAAGGGTGGAAAAGCTCATAGCCCAATGTGTTTGAAGTCCAGTGTTAAGTTTCCACAGTCTGTGATGATTTGGGGTGCAATGTCATCTGCTGGTGTTGGTCCACTGTGGTTTTTGAAAACACTAGTCACTGCACCCATTTACCAAGTAATCTTGGAGCACTTCATGCTTCCTTCTGCTGACCAGCTTTTTGAAGATGCTGATTTCATTTTCCAGCCAGATTTGGCACCTATAATAATATATTATAAAGTATTTTAATTTGTTGAGATAGTGAATTGGTGGGATTTTGTTAAATGTGAAACGAAATCTTCATAATTAAAAGAACCAAAAACTTTAACTACTTCAATCTGTCTACATTTAGTTTATTTAATACACAAGTTTGACAATTTGAGTTGAATTACTGAATTCAATGGACTTTTCCACGACTTTCTAATTTATTGAGATGCACCTGTATAACAATAATAAAACAGAGGAACAATATCATTGGAATCATTTTTTCCTGCTAATGAACAAAAAAAAGAAAAGAAACAATAATCTGATCATTTACATTTATCCATTTAGCAGACACCTTTATCCAAAGCGACTTACAGATGAGGATAATTTAAAAGTGATAGATGACAAAACGACAATGCAAGTTTATAATAAACAGAATATTCTGTGCTGATGTGGACATTAATAGAATTGTAATTATAGTTACCTTTGTAGTTATCATTCTTGGTGAGAAGTAAAATTAATTTCAGTGAATCATGAATCACTTCAGAACTGATTATGCGATTTGTTAGCTAGTAATTTTAGTAATTATTTATTTAATACAATTATTTATTTATTTTTTACATTTGTATTAAGTTTTTAAGCTAATGTTTATATTTTATTTCCGATTTATCTTAATTAACAAACAACTATTTAAATACTTTTAATCATGACACTGGTTCAGTCTGTATGTGTTATTTTGTTGTTTTTATATGCCATTTCTTGGACAGAATTTAGCAATTTTGTTCATTTCAGAGAAAAACTAGTTTCAAAGCAAATTTATAGACATTTACATCCACAATTAACATTCACAAATGCACACACACCAAGAAAGAGCTAACCTACTTTGTGTTTTACCCAATTGTATTTATAGTCCTTTCTGAATAAATGCTGGGTGCATTGGAGCTTGGCTGTTTCCCTGGCAAACTTGAGACATAGACCCCAAAAACTCCCCTCATAATGTTACATTTGTATTCCAATCCATTTATGAATGTAACACTTAATACTTCAAGCAGGACTTGAAGTGAACCGTTCATCTTGCCATATCCAACCAGAACCCTTAGTAAATGTCACCAAGCGTTCTGTACACAAATAAAACCTTTCGGTCAGCTTTGGGGTTTGTGTTACAGCTCCAGTGGCTTTAGCTTTTATGCTAGTGTGGGAGGTTGATTTGGAGTCTGTAGAAAACTTGAAAAGTATCCTTGTAAATATCTATATGAATAAGTGGCAGTTTGATTATGTGTGGCTTTGGCAGAGATGAGAAAGCCATTACGCAGATTCTCTCTCCTAATCCACAGTGGAAGGGTCAAACAGAGGTTCGGGGACGTACTTATCACTGCCATCTTGATTTGTCATTACAAATGAGTGTCTGTGGTAAATCAGGCCAGCTAAAGTGGCGTACAACTTGACAAGAGCAACAAAAAACTATCAAGCCTATAACGAGTTGTAAAATACAGACGGTCATCCTAATAAAAACAACTGAACATGAATACAAATACAAATACTCTCTGGACTGCCAGAGGAGCAAATGTAAACAAAAAACATTTGAAGATGGTAAATTTATGATGAATTCAGCAGCATTTTTAATAAACCTGATATTCCAAAATTAGGCAAAGCTTTGGATTTTCTTGTTAGCTTAAGCAGTTTGATATGCTAATGTAATATATGCGCTGATAAAATATACTCGTGAAATGCACTTAATATGAAAAACAAAACAACTAAAAAAAGGCTATTTTATGAAATTAAAAGCCAAACATAATGCATTGCAAGTCAAACAACCAAGTCCAAATAACCCAGCTGGAGTGAATTGGTTTTTCATACGAAGATGATTAATTATCAACTCATAAATGATTCATAATACTCCAGATAATCTGCAGATGGGACAGGAAAAAGCTCTTTCTCTACAATGGTTTTGTTTTTCTGTGCCCAATGGTGTGTTGAAACAAATAAAAAACCCTCCTTATGTAAACAGACATTAATAATAGTCTAACCGGCAGAATGAAATAAGTTTTCAGTTACATTAATATCCCTTTTAAACAAGACATCAATCTCAGGGATCGGTTGTCCAGTCAGATGATATTGGTGTTTTTTCCTTTCAGTTTTATAAATGACCCCAGGTGTATTGAGAAGAGATGAATAAATCAGAGAGACAGATTGCCTGGAGAAGAAATATGCCATAAATAGCCATGAAAGTGTAAGAATAATTACGCAACTGCAACTGTGGGTGACCTCATTACAGAGCCTGCTGGGGAAGTATGCCACAGCCATCAGCATCTAATACATAAAACATTACTATTATTCAACATGACCATAATCATGAGGTTGGTGACCAAACTTACTAATGAGAGAAAATATTACAAATTAAATTATACATCAAACCTTGCTAAATTCAGCTGTCGAGTATGTCGGCTGTAAAGCTGCAGCTGAACGCAAAAACACACGGCCAGCAAAAACTAATCTTTGAAGATCTAGAGCAGAATCTGAGATATTTATTTTTTATTATTAAATATCTATTGAGATAGATATTTATTAGATATTTACACACACACACACACACACACACACACACACACACACACACACACACACATATATAAAATAGAATGTTTATATGTATTATATACATATAATTCTATTCATGTAGTTTCAAAACATTTCTTTTATTTTAAATGTTTCAAAATCTTAATTTTAAACTAGAGTTTAAATCCCAAATTTATATTTATTTAATTGTTTTAATCATTTATATTTACACACACACTACCATTCAAAAGTTTTAAATTGGTAAGATTTTTAAAAAGGTTTTTAAAAGAAGTCTCTTCTGCTCATCAAGGCTGAATTCATTTGATCCAAAATGATCAAAACATAATATTGTGTCATTTTTTTTTTACCAATTAAAATAACTATTTTCTATCTGAATACATATTAAAATACAATTTTTATTCCTTGGGTTGGCAATGAATTTTCGGAGCCATTACTTCAGTCTTTAGTGTCACATGAACCTTCAGAATTCCTTCTAATATGCAAATTTATCTGAAATAATATTACTGAAACCAGCTTTTAACTCATACACAATAGTCTTTTTTGAAAAAAAGAAAAAAAAACATTTGTATACATACATATATATATATACATATATATATATATATATATATATATATATATATATATATATATATATATATATATACATATATATATATATATATATATATATATATATTTAAATATATATATATATATATATATATATACACACATACACACACATTAATATAATTAATGCTGTACTGAATATCAGCAGACTACTTCAAGATATATCATAATAATATAGTAAATGCTTGTTTATGCATGACTACCTCCTCCCCACCCCCTACAAACACACAGTGTTCTCTGGTGCTGTTCAGTCCAGAGCAGAGCTGTGTGTGCTTGTGGCATCCTCACAGGAGAGCAGAGAGCAGGGCAGAGCGGATGACATAACTTAAGCCTGCTTTACTCTGCACCCAGAATCAGCACACAGCTGCAATTCCCTGTATTTCTGATTACGTCATCATTTTAAACTCCCTCTCTTACACATGCATGAACAAATAATTGCAGACAGACACACGACACAGACACAGACAGACACAGACACACACACACACACACACATACACACAAGTATTGTGTTGACATCATCGCATTTGTGCCATTCCTCCAAACACATGCGGGCAAACATATGACATCATGGTTTTTACCACTGGCTCAGTTTTTTACACAGAAAAAAACTGCTTATGACCACAAGAAAGTCAGAATGTTCCAACATTACTACACACAGACACCTCAAAGCTGTCCAAAAAAACACAAAGCCACAAAGACTGGGGAACTACTATAGACAGAAACAATGTAAAACAGAAAAATATTGTGTTTCTGAGTGGTGCATTTAAAAGGAAAATTATTTAATATTTTAAAAGGCATGAGTATAAAGTGATTTATATTATGATTAAATATTTAATTTATACTAATATTTAATATTTACAGTGCAAAATATTGCAACATTACCCAAAATAATGCACAAATAAGATTATTACACTATTATAAGATCTTCTATTTTGTTATGAAATTTGTCACCAGTATTTAAAATGTTCAACTGTATCTAACATTTTATTTAATAATAATAATAATAATAATAATATAAAAAAAATTAAGCAGCAAGATAATTGCAATATTACCCAAAATAATGCACATATAAGATATTAATACAAATGAATATCTTCTATTTATATTCATTTTACATCAACAGTATTTATGATTTTGCATTTAATAACAATAATAATAATAATACTCACTGTTTCTGCTACATTCTTTCTGCTGTGGTGGGTCGCCACACCAAAAACAATCCCTGGAAAGACTGCAGCATCTCTTTGACATCATAGGGACGCCACTCAGATCATTCACAGTCGAGGAATTAGCAGAGGAGCCAGAGCAGGACTTGAATTTCAGCGCTAGATTTCGCAGGGTATAGTGCATGCTTCTACTCGGTTCCACGCTTATAACGCAATGACAGATGCATATGCTTTTAAGTTTTGCCGATTTAAACATTCAAGTGCAAAAAGATGCAAAAGAGAATTCGGCACAGTACTCACACATTCTCTTATAGACTGTTTTCTGTTCGCCCAAAGCACTGCACGCACATAAAGCCGCCTCTGAAACAGTGCGCAACTACAGAATTCGGTTATGTTTTGCGCCTTTTTGCACATAAACAGCCAAATACATACAAAATTATGTCAAAATGCCCAACTTGGCGAATATTCACATAAACATAGTTGGTTAACATAGTCGGTATGCATACTATTTCGTGAATTTAAAACGCATGTGTAACAGTATATTAGATTCGTGCATGAGGTCTTAAAGCGACAGCAGGCTAAATAAACCTGCTGTCATTACTATGAAGTCTATACACTGTTATTTTGCTGTTGAATTTAATTTTTTAGTATAGTTTCAGTAGTAATTATTTATCTAAATATTACTGCTAGACCTACCTGGAAAACTCAAAGTACTGTATTTTTTTTTTTTTTTTACAGACTAAAATATTTCAATATTACCCAAAATAATGCACTAATAAAAACCTATTAAAACCAAAAGTGTCATTCCAATAAACAAACATGCATTATTCATAACATTGGATTAAATTATGATAAAAGAGTTTCCCAACCAGACATGTATCAATATTGTTTAAAAAGGCTCTTTTTCATTAGCATTTTGCATAATGAGGAGCAGCTAATTGGTGAATGAGTAGCTATATTTCTGTTTTAGCTTTCCAAGCAATCATTCCTCTTACAAGACAGATACAACACGTGTGAGCTCCGAGGCTGCACAGACAATTGTTCTGCGCAGTGGCACATCTGACATATGCAGCGATGCATAAGGAAAATTAATGGCTAGACAGAAAAGAGTATATGGGGCCTTTAAGAGCATTCAAAACTCTGACATGCTACATAACTCAAAGGAGAGCAGCTCATGCTGACATTGATAAGGAGTGATTGCCAAACAATGAGGGGGAAAACAGATGCAAGTAGCTCTCTCTACATTCAGAGAAATCTCTGATCGTCTAAGGCAATTTTCAAAAGGATGGGAGCAATTCACAGAAGGATTGTATCAATTTTCCATAGGTGACATGGAGAGCTTTTTAATATTCACAGCGTGACAGTTCATGGACACCTGGGAAAAGCAGTCACACCTGCATGGAGAAAGGAAAAAAAAAGAGACAGGTGTAAAATACAGGGACAAGCATCTAAATGAGGCATAAAGTTTTTTAGAGGTGGAAAACAAATGGACCAAAGCAGATATTCAAGCACATAGACACACAGCAGATTACAAACACACTAATACACACTGGGATTAAAGAGAAGCACACATGCTCCCCAAAAACACACGTCACAGGATTACGCCAGCACTCTCAGCTACATCCATAATGGTTTTCTAGGCAAAGCAGAGGGCAGTGGTAGCAACAATGACATCATGCCATGGCCTAATCCGATCTTTCCACTTCTGCTGCAGACTGTGATGCAACTGCATGTGCGATATGTGAATTACACGCGGATCACACAGACTGAGCAAAAGCTTGGAGCTAGACTCCAGAGACTTAAATTACCTTGCAATTCGGAGAAATGCAAATGCCAGTGTTATTTAGATTCATCCACCATACACTAGTAAAACTTATAGAGTAGCTTGCCTAAGAATTAAATAAACTTTTTTTTTTTTATAACAGCTTATAGTGACTATGGGGTGTCAAGCTTAAAAAGGACTAAAATAAAAAAAGCACACACACATACACACACACTGTTAAACACTGCGGTTTATTTAAAGGGACCATTTAGACACTTAGTGGGGGGTCTGGCCCTACAGTGACATGGAAAAAAACAGAGCACAGAGATTTTGTTTTTCATTCCAGTTAACTTCACACCAGTGAAGACTCTTTGAAAGAATATTTTGTTGGGATTGTGGAAAAATTTACAAAACATTAAATCAAATGGTGACATATTGGATTAGAATCACACAGTTTTTCAAAAGCCTTCAAAAAGCTCCATGTCCCAGATCTGAATTGAGGGAGAAAAAGTCAGACTGTCCCAACTGACTGTAGTGAAGTTGGAAAAGTAGGTGGGTGCCACAAAATGCTAGAAGAGCCAATGGCGCAGTCTGACAATTCACTTCAGCAATCAGGTCAAAGACAAACCGCAGTGGACATGCGCACATTCACACACACTTGTGCAAACTATCACACAAACTCAATTACACTCTATCTGTCTCTTTTTACTGGTATCAGTATCATCAGTAAGGTGAAAAAACACAACAAGTACTGTCGTTACTTATAACTTTATTAAGTTAAACTATGATAATTAGTCTAAATACTATTTAAATAGACTAAAGGCACACAATGACAATTTGTGGTTCACAATAAAAACCATTACATGATTATATCCTGAAAACTGCAAAGTGTGCGCAGCGGGCCATCGCCATCTTGGCAGCGCGTCACCCATAGACTGTAAAAACATATGGACGTAGTGTCCGTGACGCCACCCATAGGACTCCTCAATAGAGGTTTTGAAGCTCAAAGTGTGCAGAGCGGGCCGACGCCATCTTGGCAGCACATCACCGCACGACACACGGATAATAGAAAATCGCCAAAAAGGCGGGAGCTGATTGCTGAAGCCACGCCTACCTAGCGCGACGGCATTGTCAGCAGCGGCATTCCACATGTCACTCAAGTGGCCACGCCCTTGATTAAGCAGAACTTTAAGGCTTAATGTAATTCAAACGGATGAGTTATAAAAACAAAATTCACCCTCCTCACAGTAATTTTTTTGTACCAGGCTCTAAACATGTTTTTTTCTGTTGTAAAGTTGGGCATTTTAACATGGGTAGTTTATAGGATTGACTCCCTTTTGGAGCCAGTCTCCAGCGGCAAGTCGATGAATTGCAGTTTTAGTCACTTCCTTGTAAGTCTCAGCCACAGACCATCGTTTGATGCATATGGGACACAAAAGTGGAAACACTTCAGGAGTGTCGAAGTTGTCATTGGATTGGTTGAATTCCACAGGATCTCCACGAGACATGTGTGTCGCATTCTTTAATAATGTGGCACCAAACCCCTCACGAAAGAAGAAAGTTGCTGTTTTTACAACTGTGACGACAAGTGCTTATCAGGATCAACTAAACGCTGAATTTTCAAATGTAAGTCAAATATTTAAAGTCCGCAGCATAGAATCTTTAAAATACGTATGACTTGAAACGTGGCGATGAACCAAATGAACTGTGATTGGTAGTTGGCCTTGACCAATGAAAGCTGCAATGAAATCCAGACCTTCAGTTTGAAGCAGGAGCTAGCCGCTTGGGTATCCTAAACCATCACTGAGCAAGACTTCTAGATTAATACAATCTGGGTTAATAATCTAGATTAGTAATTACTGGAAAAATTGTTACCCAGTGCATCAAATAATGGTAATTATTTGAAAATATGTGTAGTTTTACTGACTTTATTTTTATATATCGCTAGGTCAAAAATGTTTCATTTTTATAACTAAGTAAATAAAAACGATTAACTATTTACATTTTTTTTTTTTTTTTTACATGTGACGATGTCCCCAAAATGAGGTTTTGTCAAATTTAGATCACTTCAAAATTTGGTACAAATCTACCCCAAAATAGGAATACACAAACACACACATACTCTTTGCTTTGATTGGCAGGCAACTTCTAAATAAGGAGGCTTTGCAGGATGGAGAGATTGTGGTGTCATTTCTTCCTCAGTAAGTGAAGAAATTTATCCATCATTCTGCACACTGTTCCATAAAGGAACACATACAATTCACCCTCTCTAAAAATAGCTGAAAACTTCAGGCAAGTGGCAAGCGCAACGCACAATCTCCTCTCTGCACAGCAGGACTAAAATCAGCTTAGTGGATGAATTCAATCACAGCTCTAATAATATGCATGGAAATGCAGGGGTGCGTTTCAGTCCATGAACCCAACTTTGAATGATCTCCTCAAATGGAACAAAACCGTTCTCAACCCAAGTGTCTGTCATTAGTGATTTCTCCTCGCTGGAGAGAAAGTGGGAAATCTGCACAAACTGACAGATCGGCAGAAGCACCCCAGAGGCAATGACATCATCACCAGTAGCACTGGCATGGAGTATCACGATGATATGGTAGAACAAGTGTTGATGCTTTTCCGTTGCATTGCGCCAATGCAGACTGTGGGGTTTAGACTGGCTTGGATCTACAGTGGAAAGGAAGTTACTACTAGTACCCTAAAAACTACATTTGCTGCTTTATATACACACAAGGTCTCAAAGTGACTTTCTGACACACTTGCCAATTGCAAGGGAATTGAGAAAATAGTTCCTGTCATGATACTTCCAAAAAATCCATATTCAAAATGTAATTAATAAATCCATAATATAATTTTTTAGCTGGCTGATGATCAATGTATATCTGAGGCAAATAGTGCAGGTCTTTGTCACATATTCTGCACAAACATTCTCTAGGTGATTTAACCCGACCTGCCACAGTAATGACAGGTGGTGTTACCAATCACCCATTGTGATTTTGCTTAATATGGCCAATATTCAATCCTACAAAAACTTCTCATGATTCTATCCCATTTTTTTTCCATTATAAAATAAATAAATAAATAATTTAATATTTTGTGATGGACAGATCTATTAGAGAATTTGACAGAGAATGTGCTTCAATGCGGAATAGTTAATGATAAACAATAAATGTGTTAAAAAAGTTTAAAACACATGAGCCAAGTTCTTAGAAATGTATTGCTTATAGCCTTACTCATTTCAGTGCTGTTACTGTTAATAAAAATAATTAAAATAAAATAAGATAAAATAAAATTATAGTAGATGTAAAATTTAAACTCAAAAAACTTGGAATGCTGGCTTATCAACTAACTGAAATACTCATGTAAGTTTAAATAGAATGACTAAAACGGAAATACAAATAAATAGTTAGTGAAACAGAAATATTAAAAAAGAATAAAAATCCCCATCTCTCTTCCTCTCCCTCTAAACACCCTCACATCCCACGGAATCAGTCGACCATTTAAACTGATTCCACATCATTCCAAGAAGCGTCCTCCCTCCTCTGTGACAGATGAAGATAATTTATTCTAATTGGCACCAAAGGCAGAATTTACTTAGTGAGCATGGTCTAACTGCCATCTCAGCTAATGACTATAATAGAAAGCAGACACTATGGGAGTAGCTTGCTCTCTGTCTCTCTCTCTCTCTCTCTGACACACACACATAATCCAACACTCTACCCAAGCTCTAACTCTCACATTTATTTCTCACATTTATATCTCACAATTGACATTGTTTAAGCTATGGTCCAGGTCATGGATATAAGATATATATATATATAAAAAAATTTTTTTTTGTAAAACTAAGTAACTATCAATTTTTAGGCCAAGTGACAACCACTTTTAGCGAAACAGAAAATTTCTTTAAAATAGTGCAGCTGACTGATGCTTAAGAAGTAGAACTTACTGTTTTTCTCTTCTGTTGTTTAATCAATATATCATACCAACATCACATATTTAATATAAACATTCATATAATATTATTTAAAGCAAAAATACATTTCTGCAGCACCAGCATCACTAAACATACTGTTCAGTATCACATATCTATCAGAACAGATCATCAGCATGTACAAAGAAAATGTACAACAGTTTAGGTGCCTCCACATTATGCAAAGATATCAAAAAGGATGATCATAAACGACTTAGTGATGCAAGACACAAAGTTGAGGGCATCGGTTGTTTCGCCTCATGTGACACCTTCTCATGCACAGATTCCCAGAAACATTTCATACTTATTTCAGCTTTTGGTTGAAAACCTACCATTGCAAAATGCCATAAAGTTAGTTTTCTGCCACTTAACTGTTAAAACATATTTTTTTTGTTATGATTAAGTAATAGATTTAGCATGCACAGGTTTGAAGAATTGCATACAGGAAATGTGCCACAGGTCTCTGCTTGTGAATTTGCGATAAACACCATTCATTTTCCATTGGGGAATCATTAAGTCACACAAGCTAAACTTTAATTGAGGTTTAGACCTTGTATGCTGAAGACAGCAGACTGCAACAGATTAAAGGTTAGGTCTTGAGCCAGCACCTGTAATCAAATGAGTTTTCCATTGTAAAAAAAACAACAACAAACTATCACCTTTCCTGAAATGCAATGCAATTCAAGATAACAGGTGAGATGATACTGCCATTTGCATTCCAACGCAATTTTACAGCACTGTAACTATTTTATGGTTCAAGAACCCTTTGACAGGTCTTTCTCTTGCAGCCGGCACACTTTATGTTAAATGTAAACTTCCTGTAAAGGAATCAAATAAATAAGATATGGCAGTGTCTTTCAGCCTTGACAATTTTAGACACACACAAAAAATAAAAGAATAAAATCATCCCACATTACGGTCCAATGGCTGAATATGAAATGTGACTAAAGATATGCTGGAACATATTCCTTACAAGGGATTGAAAGCACTTTGTTCTACAGAGAGGCCTTGAAATCAATCAAACGGGGCTGGCGGAGGGAACTTAATTCCATGGTGTGTGAGAGGAGACATATTAGAAGAACAGCAAGACATTTTCTCCTGTGCAAGTGCTGGAGGAATTTATTCTACAAGGACGAGCTGTTAATTCATGCGCCAGGCTTGATCACAGAGTTGGCCTCGGAGAGTCCAAACAAAAGCTGCATCTAACAAACAAAATGTACAGTCTTCGAGTACAGTCGGTTTGAGTAAACAGCATCTGTGACATGCACAAATATATTCAGCTCTTGTTAGCTTGCAGTGAAAATATAGAACAAAAATCACAGGAAAACCAAAGCAAGGAATTTTGAGGGCCAAAAAATAAATAAACAATATACATTTTTAGAAATAGTTCACACACACAAACACACACCACATACATACACATGTATATATATATATATATATATATATATATATATATATATATATATATATATATATATATGTATATATATAAATCTCTATCTATCTATCTATCTATCTATCTATATAGATTTTACAGATTTCGCCAAATCAAAATAACCAAAACGAAGATTTTAAATTTGTGCTATTACAAATTGTTATATTTCACAATTGTTTCTACTGTCTACAAAGGCTGTTTAATTGCTGGTTTCCATTGTGAGAACATGCACTGCTAATATTCAATAGGTGTCATGATCCTGCCCTCGTGTCCTTGATTTTTCCTAGTCTTGAGGCAGGATCATGACAGACCCTTGTTTTGTGTACAAGCGCATGGCCTTGTCTTTGGGCCATGTGCTTGTGTTGTCGTTCCCTTGCCCCGCCCCCCTTGTTAACCTAGTTGTGTCTTGATTGTCCCATCTGTGCCACCTGTCGTGTCTTGATTGTTCCCCCTATTTAGGTCTCCTAGTGTGCTCTGTCTTGCGTCGGTTCATTGTCATTGTGATTGTACCTCAACTGTGTTCTGCAATTGTGATTGTGTGTGAGATTGTGCTGTACCCGCTGAAGTCCTTGTATTACCGTGAGTGTTTATAGTTAGTATTTTGAGTCCTTGTTTATCTTGTCAGTCCAGTCCTGTTTTAGTTATTTAGTCTTTACCTTGCTCCGTGTTTTCCCCCTCGTGGGTTTTGTTTTCCCCTTTTTGTAATAAACCCTTTGTTTGAGAATCCCTGTCGGCACCTGAGTTCCTCCCTTACCAAGAACCTGACAGAATGAACCGACCACCAAGGAACTCAGCAGACAGGAGGCAATGCTGGATGGCATCAGCCAGCCAGCGAGATTGTTTTGAGGGCTCTCGCCTTGTGGTGTTCCGGGGGACCAGGGGAGGCCGTTCCGGAGTGAGCGGGCGAGAGGAGGAGCCCCAGAGGTCCCCACCTACCCAGCTGCCGGCGATCCCGGAGGGTCGTGTCCTGGCCATGGCAACCCTGGGGGGTCAGGCAAGCCCCTCCCAGAGTCCTGAGGTGCCCTCCTCAGCCAGCAGTCTCCCCATGAAACGAGGGAGACGGTTTTCATGGGAGTCGGCTTCAGAGTCTTCGGCGTCCGAGTCTGCCCTGTCCGAGACCAAACTCCCCCAACCCGCCTCTGACCCAGCTGTAGCCTCTGCACCGCGCCCGAGGAGGAAGAGGAAGAAGAAGGGGCCTGCCGGTCCTGTGACCCTGTCTCCTCCCGAGCCAGCAGCGGTGAGCGTGCCCGTGCCAGCAGCGGAGAGCGCTGGCGTGCCCGTGCCAGCAGCGGTGAGCGCTGGCGTGCCCGTGCCAGCAGCGGAGAGAGCTGGCGTGCCCGTGCCAGCAGCGGTGAGCGCTGGCGTGCCCGTGCCAGCAGCGGAGAGAAGCTGGCGTGCCCGAGCCAGCAGCGGTGAGCGTGCCCGAGCCAGCAGCGGTGGGCGTGCCCGAGCCAGCAGCGGTGAGCGTGCCCGAGCCAGCAACAGTGAGCGTGCCCGAGCCGGCAAAGAAGAGAGCTGCAGTCGTGAGAGCGGAGGAGAGAGCCGCGGCCGACTCTGCAGCAAAGACTCTTGTACAGTCGGTCTCATCCCATAAGGAGCTGCCTATTATCCTAGCTGCTAAAGCTTTTTCTGATTATTTGTCCCGTCTTGTCCAAATTTTAGAAGTCCCCGTCAGTCCTGTTTTGTCCCCTGACCCTGTCCCCAGAAGTCCTAAGTGTCCAGCCGTTGTCTCCCCGTGTCCCGTTGACGTGGCCCCGTGTCCCGTTGACGTGGCCCCGTGTCCCGTTGACGTGGCCCCGTGTCCCGTTGACGTGGCCCCGTGTCCCGTTGACGTGGCCCCGTGTCCCGTTGACGTGGCCCCGTGTCCCGTTGATGTAGCCCCGTGTCCCGTAGATGTCCCGTGTCCTGTTGTCCCCCCGTGTCCAGTAGATGTTGCCCCGTGTCCCGTAGATGTCCCGTGTCCAGTAGATGTTGTCGTCCCATGTCCAGTAGATGTTGTCCCCCCGTGTCCAGCTGTCGTCTCCCCGCGTCCCGTAAGTGTTGCCCCGCGTCCCTTGTCTGCTCCTATCATGTCCCCTGTCAGTTGTCCCGAGACCCCTCCCCGCCCCTCACCACCCAGACCTGCCCGTACCCCCCGTCGTCAGCCTTCGTCCTGTCCTTCTAAAACTCCTGCCCCACCCACTCACCCTGGTCTGCCCCCCATGAACTTTGTGGTCCCGCCCCCTCCCCTTCCCTGTTTGTTTTTTTGTTATGTCACCCTAACCCTGCCATTGTGTTTTCATGTTTGCCTTTGTTATTATTAGTCATGTCTTGTTGGTTTGTGTCTGTGTCCCAGTCTGTCATGTCAGTCATGTCCCGTGTTTGATGTTCCCTTGAGGAGCGTCTGGAAGCCGCTCCTTAAGGGAGGGGTTCTGTCATGATCCTGCCCTCGTGTCCTTGATTTTTCCTAGTCTTGAGGCAGGATCATGACAGACCCTTGT
Organism: Carassius auratus; assembly: GCF_003368295.1. NCBI lineage: Eukaryota > Metazoa > Chordata > Actinopteri > Cypriniformes > Cyprinidae > Carassius > Carassius auratus. The sequence continues at coordinate 11,066,367 of NC_039271.1, forward strand.
TTTGTGTACAAGCGCATGGCCTTGTCTTTGGGCCATGTGCTTGTGTTGTCGTTCCCTTGCCCCGCCCCCCTTGTTAACCTAGTCGTGTCTTGATTGTCCCATCTGTGCCACCTGTCGTGTCTCGATTGTTCCCCCTATTTAGGTCTCCTAGTGTGCTCTGTCTTGCGTCGGTTCATTGTCATTGTGATTGTACCTCAACTGTGTTCTGCAATTGTGATTGTGTGTGAGATTGTGCTGTACCCGCTGAAGTCCTTGTATTACCGTGAGTGTTTATAGTTAGTATTTTGAGTCCTTGTTTATCTTGTCAGTCCAGTCCTGTTTTAGTTATTTAGTCTTTACCTTGCTCCGTGTTTTCCCCCTCGTGGGTTTTGTTTTCCCCTTTTTGTAATAAACCCTTTGTTTGAGAATCCCTGTCGGCACCTGAGTTCCTCCCTTACCAATACCTGACAATAGGTTTTTGTAGCCAAGACATGTCAAGTTGATGTTGTCAAAAATAACTCTCCCCTGAGAGACATTAACTGGAGTCAATAGTGTGACAACTTGCCCCAGGCTCCAATGGACCACAAAACCTTTCATAAATACACTTGTGATTACTTTTTGTACTTTGTTAGCTCATTGTATGCAGGCACATAAAGCAATTCAAATACTTGCATTAAATGGTGGAGACTGAGAAGAGGAATGGAAATAAAGAGAGTGAGGAGTGACCTGAACTGGCTCAGAGACAAATAGCCACTCTAAATGATGGTGAGTAAACGAAGAAAGAAAGAAACCCCCAGCATGCCCTACTTAATGTCTGCATTTCATTCAGGATATTAGTGTAACGTGGAACTAAACTAGGTCTGCGAAGTTAGATCCAACATTTGTACCCTTGCGCTCTCCCGGCTGTATGTGTTACAGAAGATCTCTGCATTATTGAAGAGCATTTGGAGTCATGGTTTATTCAGAAAGTGCTGCATTGAGTCATCTGCTCCACTGAGAGGGGTTTTAGCGATCCCTCGTAACGCCGTTTGGGTTACACCGAACACTGATCCAACCCATTGATCACTGATCCAACGTGAACACCAGAAACCAGGTGTGGAATTGAGGGAATCGTCCCGCTCACTGTCATCTTCTCACGCAATGAAATGTTGGATACATCACACACACACACACACACCGAGCACTCTGCCATAATGAGCTGCTCTAATTTCACAGCAGATGGAAAATGTCTCTTTTCTCACTCCCTCTCGTTGATGGTAGCCAGGCTGTGGCCTAGGATCGGGCAGGCTGTATCAAGTGATGGGGAAAGGGTGAAGTGGCTGGTGACTAGCTTAACCACAGTGGAAAAACTGCCTCAGTCCTCATCAATATTTCAGCCGTGCCTGCTGAAAACCAATACCGGCCTACATATTCCATCTTGTCACTGGAAGAGCGGATCGAATACCGCACCTTGACATGCTAACATTGTCGCCTTACAAACTATGATGTAAAGCCTGATGTATTATTCATCATTTCTCCAGAGGAGGTGGTGGACGGCTGAAGGAGGAGGAGGACAGCCCATGTAACAGAAGAGGTCAAGGAGAATGAGCGGAGAAGGCCACGGCGAGATGATGAAATGAAAGAAGTCATTTCAGACATGTGCTCCTTGCGTCCCTCTGGGCTAATGGTCGCAGGGATGTGATAACAATGGTGAACCCAAATGCCACGGTAATTAGCAGGCGGGTTAAACTGCTAGGTTAGGGCAGTAGTTTGTGGGTCATCAACGTCATACTGACGGCAACTGCCCTTTGCGTGCACTGTTTCTTCAGAAACGGACTGATCTCCAGTTCCATCCACTGTCGAGTGACCTGGCCGCAATACTATCAATTATTCAACAGGATTCTGTAATCACACAATACATACACCATCCCAGGACAGTTTGCAAGAGTATATTTTCCCGCAACAGATGCTGTGGTAATTGTGCCATATGTCACTGCATATGCACAGGGCCGTCAGCCAATTAGATGTCATTTAAATTCTGATTACATTTCTATTTTTTTGCACTGAATTTGAATTGATGTAACTAAATGTTTAATATGAATGTAATTAGAATAAAACATTATTAAAGCCAAACTAATTTAAAAACTGTTCTAAGTGTACTTTTTAACAATGCATTTAATTTTTCAAGTATGAATTACTCATAAGCATGCTATCATATATGTAACAACTTTCAGGGTATTTCTAGAAACATCAGATTGTATGAGTAAAATATTTAATTATATTTAATACATTTCATTTTATTAAATACTTTACTCAAAATTTTGATGCTGTTTTATGTATCTGAAAACAATATGAAGAAGAACTCTAGCAAAATCTGCCAAGTCTAGTCTTGTTATGCCTTATTTACAAAAAATGGAGTATGTATATATATATAGCAATTCAGTAAATTTATCTTCCTGTCATTCAATTCAACATCCTATGGGGCTCATGAATTAAAAATGAATCTGAATTTTTACGAAAACTCTGTCAAAAACAAATTGGTTTATGTCTTTGTGGCTGGTCACGGATACTGGGCAATAAATGTTTTGGTTTTGGAATCGTGCTGCCCTTAACCATCCTATTATGCTTAAATTTAATAACAGAAAACTGTAGATTAAATGCATTGACTGATAAATATATTATTTAATACTTAATGTAAGCAAACCTTTTTCAAAACCATTCAAACCTCTTTCAAATTTAAATATTCCCAAAGGCTTTTTTAATGATTAAATCATAGTGTGATGCACAAGGGGGATTTTCAGCCATTTTTGATGCATGACAGATAAAAGCAAGAAAACAGAGAAAGAACATGAATAAGAGAGGAAATGACTGTGTGTCTAGAGCAGACTGTATCACCACACCCCTTTTATCTTCACCAGATGGTACAATCCACATGCACTCAGATCAGCAGAATAACCCTTAGTCACAGTTGTCCAAATAATGACTTGAGCCCGACTCTTCCCCTGCTTCAAACAGCTATTATTTACTGGCTATTCTTTGCTTTCTTTTCCAAGGGGGCATAGGGGCAGGTGGGCAGACTGGTGGCTTACTGGTTTAACTGTAAACTCCCTCCAAAAGCCCACCACTCATCAGAGGCTGATTGTGCTGGCTTCCTCTTTTCCTCCCATGAGGCATGAGTCTTTGGTTAGGAGAGATTTAGCCAGAGTGTAAAGTGCTTGCGCACGTGTTTGCATGTCAATGCAGACTGTTGAATCAACACATACAGTACACACCCATAAAGCAAAATAACTAAATAACCTCTAAAGAAAACTCCTCAGATGAGCTTCAATTTCAGCATCTCATTTCCCCGAATAAAACCTGTTTATTATCCAGGCTAAATCCTCAGTTGATCTCGATTTTATGAGCCTTCGCCTGCTTTCGCAGCGGCTCTTTCAGCTCTAATGGATGTTTGGCCCTCATGATGACTCCCATAAATATCATGTGCTCCTGCCGCAGATACGGAGTCGTTCCAGACAGCCAGCACCTTCTGTGTGTGTACGCTTACATTAGTAAACATAGTGCCAGCGTGTGTGTGTGTGCATGTGTGTTGACTGAAGTTATTAATGGGGAGAGTGACCGGAGTGTAAACAAATTTGTTGATGTAACCATATTATATCTTTGTTTTTCCTTCCACTTTGTGAACTTTCGGTTCCTTTTCTTAATACTACACATACGGACCGCAAAGCACAAAGATACAGAAGTCACAAGGAAAAATCTCTTAGAAATGAATCCTATTGTTCCAAACCTGTCTGGCATTTCTTTCTTCCATGGAACAGAAAAGGAGATGTTTAGCAGAATATTCATGCTGCTATTGTCCAAACAATTAAACTGAATGGTGACTGTAAAAGCATTTTTAAGCATTTATTTTTAAAAGCATAATAAAAGTGACAACTATGTGCACTTACGCTCCAAGTATTTTAAAGATATGCAACAGCTTGAAAATGTATTTTGAAAAATTATTTATCTGTAGCTTGAGCTTCCCCTGATCATCATTCACATTCATTCTATGCAAAACTCTTTAGTGGTTTACAGAATACAGTAAATCACACTGGTTTGGTTATGAGAGTGAATAAATTACAGAATTAGCATTTCTTGCTGAACTTTACCATCTTCAACATTGGTCTGCCTTTAAACATTATTAGGTGGGTTTACTTGCACAGAGGTTTATACATACAGATAGAAGAAATGAAAACCATGGTATATCACATTAAAATTTATTAGATAGACAACACATACCAGGTCCAAAGTCACAAAAGACACCCACATACACAAACATTACCACACCCGTACAACAAAAGGCTTAAAAAAAAGATACAAAACAGTGTTTTATGAAATTCAAAAGGGGTGGTTTAGGTGTAGGGCAAAACAAAATACAGTTTGTACAGTATAAAAACTATCTATCTATCTATCTATCTATCTATCTATCTATCTATCTATATATATATCTATCTATCTATCTATCTATGTGTGTATAAAATTGTAATAATGTATTTCATTTTCAGAAACATGATATCACACATGGGCTATTTCTAGAAATATCAGATAATATTAATAATCAGTGTTTATGTTATGTCATAATATTTCACAAATTTTATACAGTAAATACTCTTTTCCACACACACAAACATCCAATTAAGACAAACATATATTTAAAACGCTCAAAGAAGAGTTTTTTTGAGTGCAACCCCAGAATCCAAATACATTTTAGGGTCCACTGGACATGTATCTGACATGTAAACAGGACTTCTAAACTAAACTATAGGGCTTTTCGTACCGCTTTAGTTCCATAACTAAATGTACAGCACGATTTTGCGTGAACTATTTCCCAGTACCATTTAAAGGGTTGCATTCGCACTGACCGTATGTCCTAGGATGTGACGCAAGCCGGTCGAAAGCAATGTCATTTGTGCGCACCGTTCAACAACATTAACAAAGGAGAATAACGTTAACAACAGGAGGATGGTGGATGCTGTGAATCGGAGCTGTGTTTTGTTGCGTCTCGTGGGTTTCAAAATAATGCACATAAAATGTCAATGTTTACGTAAAGTGATTGAAAGAATGGAAAGGAGGGTTAAGAATCTCCAAAGATAACTGGCAGTACTACATTTGCTACAAGTACCTGGACTTCAGAGTCTGTTTATTTATTGCAGTTCATCATCATACTTCGAAATAAGTAAACAATGTTTACAGTATGTTACACAGCGTTTTAAATCATGGCGGGTTTTCGAACACGTCTGGCCAATCAATGTCTACTTCCATCACGGTTAGTACGAGTTGTGCTGGTTAGACCCTCCTCCGGAGTAGGAGATGATTTGGTTATCGAAAAAGGCAGTCTGGTACTAAAATCGCACCTAGTTCCTGCAGTGCAAAAACGCCAAAAGTGGGTCGTTCCATAATTAGTTCAGGGACTATGAAAAGGTTCCTGTGGGGCGAAAAGCCCTTATATAAGAACCCCTTAAAGCTTATTTGATATCTATATGGTACTATATATCATGATTAGGGCCGGGACTCGATTAAAAAAATTAATCTAATTAATTAGAGGCTTTGTAATTAATTAATCGAAATTAATCGCATTTTAATCGCATATAAATATTTGACCTGAGAACAGTGAGAAGTCATTTTTTTTCACATGGATTTATAGTATACCATTGAATAATGACTGAATACATAAGCTTAAGCAACAAAATATTGTTTATTTTTGTTCAACCAAGTCTAGCAGACCAGTGCAATTTTTGCCATGAAGTGTAACTATAGCATATTTAGAAACAATTTAGAAATAGTACATTTCAGAAATTCAGGAAGCTTATAGGTGCTGGAACCTTCTGTAAAGTGTTTTTTTTTTAAAAGTAAAACACAATACTGTCAATTACATTCAGAACATTGGAAACACTGACTATTAGAAAACATCTCTCTGTTGCTTCAGAGGCCATAACATACGAAGTCCAACTCTCAATAACCTTGGCCAAAACGATAAAGAGTTCAACATAAACTGTTGCACCAACAAAATACATAGTTCAACATAAAGTGTAAAGTCCACGCTAGCTGCTATATGTTTTGCGTTGAAGTGATACTTGAGGCTCGATGTGCTGCTGCGGTGATATGCGAACCCTAGACAGTAAAAGAAACGCTAGTTGGAGCTCCAGTATAATCGGTCCGCGGAAACTCATCCAGTGAGAAACGTTCCGCGGTGCAAAAATAAGTTATTAAAAATGCAGGATTTTTTTTCTGTAATTAATTAATCTTAGTTAACGCGTTATTTTTTGTGTAATTAATTAATCTCAATTAACGCGTTAAAGTCCCGGCCCTAATCATGACACATCAAGTGTTCGATTGCTAAAGCAACGTGTACATACAGCAAAAAAAAAAAAAAAAAGAACGCCTGGTGTCAAGTTGTCAAAGTGGACTGAAAGGGAAAGAAAACTACAGACAGTTGTCTATTGGGAGTTGACCAGTTCTGATGCAGTACCCCAGGTGGTGCAGCAGACAGCTGTGGAAACATAGGGGGAATACCCAGTGGCTTTTAGGGAGATTTCCCTCCAAACTCTTTAGTACAGAAGCTTCTCAAATACAAACAGTGGGCCACCGGATCCCAGCCACACTCATTATGGAACAAGCTTTCAGGCTGAGTCACATAAAGAGTTTGGCATGTGTCAGAACAGAGATCTGACGTTTACAGAGTGTTAGCTAATTAACAACAACTGTCGTGGACGCAATAACAAATGAACAGCACAATTCTTGTCACGAAATGACGAGAGGAATTCGCTTGTGCTGATCTAAGCAATTACCTTATATGGAGACGACCCTGACAAACCAGATTCTTGGCACGTAACATAACATAACAACATAATAAACACAAACTCACACGTGCACACAGTCTTGTCATTCTGAGCCAGGTCATGTGATCTAAGACAAGCTCAAAAGGGAGGCAGGAGTGGAACGGGGGGATACCCTAGTGGAAATGTCAAGCCTTGATCCAAACCCCTTTCCAAGACCTCTGTCATAGTCCTTGAAGATATTTAAAGAAGTCGTCCTGCTCATAAATCAGACCTGAGTCACATTTCAAGAGTTGTGTAAGGCTTTCACCTTCTAGGAGATCCCCTTCAATACCAGTAATGCGAAGGGTCACTTTTCAAGAGCCCTGGGAATTCCCTACATGCACGGACATTCCCGTTCAGAATTCTTGGAAATAAAATCACAAAAATCTGAAGGGCTCACAATCATAAGCAGATCACACGTATATTCTTTGCTCTTTATATCCTAGGGTTCCTTGAAACTGGCCGCGATAAGCCACTTTCCTTTCTGTGTCTATAAAAGGGAATTTTTCTCTTTCTTCTTATCAGAGTCCAGCCTTAGTGTCTCTAAGGGCTGAAAGGTTCAGTCTGACAGGCTTTTATTAACAGTTCTGCCAGTCTGTGAAACCCCACAGTGATTGGAGCGGTGGTTATAAATGGAGCCTTTTTTTGAAAGAGGGAAAGCTTACATTCACACATTTACTAGTTCAACAGGAGGGAAAAGGGATCTAGAAGTGGAGATATGAAATGGCTGAAGACATAAAAGTGCACTAGCCTGACCTTTTGAGCAGCATCACTAGAGCACTGTGGGCCACTGGAGGCTCGGAGTGAAATCAGGTGTTAATGCTGTGTAAGACAAAAGAGAAGAGGCCCTCCATCAGTTTCTATTTAATGAATCAATGACAAATAAGAGTGTCCAAAAAGCACACAGTATATAAAAATTATATTTATTCATTAGTTTACATTTGTTTGTTTGTAATATCTTTACATTTATTTTAAACATGTCAAACGAACAGAAAAAAATAAATAAAATGCATTTATTTTATTTTGGTTTCACATGTTTTCCAAAAATGTTTTGTACTAGGGCCGCACAATGAATCGAATATTAAATTGTGATTACAATTATGGATGCTACAATTACGTAATCGTTCAAAGTTGAAATTAATCGTTCAAAGTCCACTTATGTTATTCATCACACTTAAGATATGTTTTTTTTTTCTTCTTTTTTACGTTATCTTAATTTTAGTTCTAGTATAACATTATAATACCATTAATATTTTTCCTTTTTATAATTCAAAGAAACCAATCCGAGGTTTATGACATCAAATTACATTTGAGGCTTAATACTATAGAAAAGCACTAAAGGTTTTTCAGTTAGTGTGTTCTCAGCTTGTTAATTTTCATATATTAATATGTTGTATCAAACAATGGTATAAACATCATTCAATGTAAATTGTGAAAATTTAATAATTTGAATAATTAATAATCGCCATTACAATTTCAAGGGAATAATCGACAATTATGTTTTTTGTCATAATCGTGCAGCCCTATTTTGTACCATTCAATGGTGTGTGTGTGTGTGTGTGTATTAGTGCTAGTTCATCTCCATGCTGGTGTAGATTTGGCAGAGAGTCAGAGGGAGCTAAATAAAGCAAGCTTTATTCTCCCCTGCTCCATGTCACACAGCATGCCACACACACTCACAATATACTCACAGCGACCTCTGGCCCTGGACGCCATTCTGTATTTGGGGTCTTTTATCATTTTGACAAGTCTAACTTCTTGACATGCCACTGAGAGACACTGCATGTATATGGTTTCTAAATCTTCAGCTTTAATAATGGCAAAATAAATGGGAAGTAAAATGTAGAATGCCAGTCTGACTCATACTGCGTTTATTATGTGTGTGTGTGTGTGTGTGTGTGTGCGCAACAACACTGTGGACTATCTTTTTTGTCTTGCAAATAAGAGCGTGCTTTCCACTGCAGTGCAGTGTCTGAATAGATGCACACACACCTGTGTGTTAGTCACGGATCACACACACACACACAAATTCACACAGTGTCACTTGCCTTGTTGCCAGCTCACCTCTGTTATGCTTTAAGGCCATCTCAGCAGACTCAATGATCAATGGTAATCATTAGTCACAGCATAGAGAGATCAGATGATAAACAATGTTAGATACAAAGTTCCACATGGCTGCAACCTACAATCAATTGACTGTCACAAAGAATTGCACAATAAAAAAAACAGATTTTATTTTTAAATCAGCGTACTAAATCTTCGTTTTACATCTTAAAGAAGAGAAAAAAAAAGTGTTTTAAATGAGACAACTGCAGTAGTATTCAGTGGAAAATACATCATGCATATCTGTTCCAAGGCAACTAATACCTCAGATAGCAGCTCAATAAAAAAAAACACTGATTACAAATGCATACAATTTTCCAGCCATGTTTTATCTGTCAGAATCTGTTTGAAAACACTGTAGTGAAGTAACCGAGGAGTTATGTGAGCACAATTACTTGGCAAGGTGTAGCCATAATGGAAGATACGGTTAAATTTACATCATAACCGTTGAACCATAAATTCAACATTACAAGTTTTTAATTCTACAATGTAAAATAAATTATATTTATGTACTTTACATTTTTGACATAATTTATGGTTGCTTTGGAATGATATGCAGTGTGAATGTGAAAAGCACTTGAGAAACACACTGAATTGCAATCAGAATTCAATTTGAATGGAAGCATCAAACAGAAATACTATCTGAATTTGAACAGAATTGAACAGAATTTGAATTTGCTTATAAACAGTACCAGTGAATTATGACCTCATACAACTATTAACCAACTGCTGTAACCATAGTAACTAAAGTAAACACTAAAATAAACAAACCCACTTCTATAGATGGTGGTGCAATCACAATGATCATTTTCCATTTTGGTTGTGATGTCACAGAATGCGGTTGTCACTCTAGTTTAAATCTGATCTGCGTGTGAACGCAAAATATTTAGAATTCTAAAACAGGACTGACAGCCGTATTCTTCTGCTGTTTGAATGTAACCACTTCAAAACATCCCCAGCTGAACCCCATTAAAACCAAGCGCTGTAAGAACAGACCATTATTTTGATCTGATACGCCTGTCTTTCTTGTTTTCGCTCTCTGTTTATAACTTTCTCCTTCTGTCCGTCTCAAACACCCCTTATTCTTTTGTCACATGTATATTGAGGACAATGAGACTAATAGTACACAATATTATGAACATTATACACATCTGGTAGGGCTGTGCAAAAAATCAAATGCGAATGCGCTCCTGTGATTAGTAGCATATCTCCAGCACATGCGCTCAGATCAGAATCAAAACCTGCCCAATTACTTCTCAAAACTATCCCAATCGCGTTTCGTTCCAGGCGATAAAATAATTTTTTTTAGGCGGGGTTCACTTGGTAAAATTTGTATTTTAGGGGCTAAACAAGTGTTCCTGTAGCTCAATTGGTAGAGCATTGTGCTATCAAGCACAAGGTTGGGGGTTCAATTCCTCGGGAACACATGATAGGTAAAAATTTATAGCCTAAATTCACTTTATCGCTTTGAATAAAAGCGTCTGCTAAATGCATAAATTTAATTTAATTTTAATTTAAACATCACGTTATTTGTACATGGGGCACTTCGACCCGCGAACATAAAAAACAACCGCAGACTTGGCAACACTGGTTGGCCTTTACTACACAGAGCCATAGAAAATCCACACAAAATCGATTTAAAAATCGAAGGCGTTTCTTTGTCGATTTTGAAAGCGATTTTGTGTAGCTTGTCGGTGGACTATGGCTCTGTGTAGTATATCCCGCTCCACCTGAACCAGTCTTGCCAAGTCCGCGGTTGTTTTTCATGTCCACGAGTTGAAGTGACCCCAATACCAATAACGTGATGTTTAGTCCCTAAAATGCGAATTTTTACCAAGGCAATCCTGCCAAAAAATGTGTATTTTAACACCGGGATGCAATTTTTTTTATCGGTGAACCTCCCGGAAATGCGATTGGGCTAGTTTTGGACTAGTTTTGAGAAGCAAGTGGGCAGGATTTGTTTGAAAACCTGGCAACCCAGATCTGAACGCATGTGCTGGAGATATACTACTAATCACAGGAGCGTCTTTACTGCTGAGATGCGCATGAAAATCGAAATTCGATTTTTTTTTGCACAGCCCTAACATCTGGCCTCGGCAATATGCAAGCGTTTAAACTGCAGCACTGCAGTCTGTTTTATAACAAGTGTTTGAAATAGAAACATAAATGTGCTTGTGTGAAACATGAGTGTCCTTGTAATGGCTGGCTCATATTACACCCCCCCCCCCAAACACACATTCGCACACACTATTCTTTTCCTCTCCCCATCCAGTCTGAACAGCCTGAGCTACAGTTGGGAGGAGAAAAGTGTGTATTTATAGAAATGCAGACTGACTAAAATGGCTGAATGACTGGTTGTGTGGCAAAACGTTATATTTAATGCACCATGATGTCAACACAAGGCTGGACCGTTGCCATGGTTTCTCCCTCACTTGGCTGAGGAGGATGCTTCTTATCAGCAATATACAGGGACAGATGTTGAGGCACAGAGATGGGCTCACACACACACACACACACACAATCAGAGACATGGTAAGCTGCTGTACCAATAGATCATACTGAAAAAGTCATAATGGTGTATATGGTTTGTCGGGTACATGTAAGGACCAGGTAAAAATCACTGAGTGAATAAATATTGCTCGAAATGCCTGTAAAACTATTTTTATTTAATTACAGAGCTGTAGATGTTGACGAGGGAAGTGGTAAACCCACACTGAGCTATTAGCTCGTCTGAGGAGGCTGATATGTGCGGCTCATTTCACTACCTTACCATCCAAACACAATGCTAAATAAAGGCATGCTATAAATGTCTTAGAACTGTTCTGAGAACTGAATCTTGCCGCACCTGTGTAATGCTGAGTTTTGGGTTAAGGTTTCTTTTATTTGTTATTCTCTTGTCATGGTCATGGGATTTCCTGTTTTTAATGAAGTCTCTTATGTTCTTTCTAATTTCTATCTAATTTATTTGATCAAGAAGGCAGTAAAAACAGAAATGTTACTGCAATTTGAAGTCATTTCTAACGGAATATATTTTAAAATGTTATTTATTCCTGTGATGCAAAGCTGAACTTTCAGTATCATTACTCCAGTCTTCAGTCACATGATCCTTCAGAAATCATTCGAATGCTGATTATATCCACATAGTAATGAGACATGAGAATGACATTGTGTTGCATTGCGGTAATTAGAATTAATCATTTATTATATTTATGTGCTTGTGTGAAATGATTTCGTAATGAAAAGTTTAAATACACACAAACAGCCACCCTCCCCAAATACCACAATGATGAATAAATACACACAATATATAATATAATATAATATAATATTCTTCTTTTTTATTTTAGAGTTAAATATCAATTTATTCTTGTCAGGTTTTTCCCAATCCTCTTAAATATAAAGATTATTTTCTTTGTAGCATGCCCTGTTTGTTAACATTACACAATTTTCCACCTACTTTCACATGGTCTTATGCTCTCAGGAATTTTTCATTCCTCTTTTAAATTTTGTATTTTTTGCCTAGCTTTCCCTCTATTCTCCAGTCCATCAAAAGCAAAGAAGTCCTATTTAGCAAAAATAGGCTATTACTGCAAGCTCCAACTGAAAATCAAACATAAAGTATTAAACTGTGAGTCACATCTGTTACTGTGGAGTACAATAATGTGAACTAAGTAGCCTTAATGGCTCTTCATAGAACTTGTAGTAAAGTAGTCCTAAGGCATGTTATCTGTCTGGAACACTAAAAGGGCTGTAGAGCCGAGGAGAGAGAGACACTCCAATAATACTGAAACCCTTTAAAGTGAAAGATGCTGTGACTTCTGTGTACCTTTAATATGCTTCAGTGATATACATGTTAATATATTCCTTTAATGGGATAAAAGAGACACGTTTTTATATTTAGATAATATATATAGGGCTAAACCTTTTATCGTGTATGTGTACTTAAAACTTTGTGTCAACCCTGTTACTATATTTTTATTTTTTCCTTGTTAATTTCATATCTGATTCATGAAAAACTAAAAAAAACAAAATAATAAAATAAAATAAAAACTGACATTTGCAGAATATCTCTCCAAAGGCAAGCTGGCATCTCCTTTTTTAATCACTTATTTTAGTAAGTTATTAATAGTCAACAATGCTACAATGAATTTTTACAGTAAACAACAAAAATCCTTTCTGACAATTATACTGTATCACTAAAATGCTCACTAGTTTCTGGTGCAAAGCACCTCTGTCTGATAAGATTTTTGAAATCTTACAGAAATCTACCTAAAATCACTTCAAAATGAAAAGCATCATTTTATAGATTGACCCACATTTTCAAAAAAAAAAAAAAAAAAAAAATCCAAGATATTCAATCAATGCCAAGTCACCAGTGTTATGAGAAAGGGGGAGGTGACAGTGAAAAAGTGAGAGAGTGAGAGAGAGAGAGAGAGAGAGAGAGAGAGGGAGGGAGGGAGAGAGAGAGAGAGAGAGCTGAATACACACAGAAAGACACTGGTGCTATTTTTAAGCAGTGCGTCTGAAATATGTAGGGAATCAGGCCTGAGAATAATCTTCCATTATGCATGCATGTGCATCAGGGGCGTTTTACACACTCCTCTGAAGCATGTGACTTCACTATGCAGAACAGTGCTAAAATAAAGCAGCAATTGACCCAATGGGACCCTTATATGCTAATCAGAGGGGCCTTAAATGTCTCTCACACACATACGAAACAAATATCAATATCTTCAGCAAATATCAAAGTCCAAATCAAAGCATGATTAACCAACCTCAAGGCCTTCTTATGACAGTATAAGCCTTTAAGCTGTTATCAGCAGCCACAGAAAATGCAGAGTCAGATATCTGTGACTGCTCTCCACAATCCCATAATTCTCCACTCACTCTGAACTGCCTGACCCCACCGCCAAGCACTCACATGCCAGGACAACAGACCTGTATTTCGCAAACACACACTCATACACGAAATGAGTGATAAGTACTCAGTTACCTAGAAGGGGAAGGAGATAAACACAGATAAACAGCAGACACATAGCACCAGACTAACTTTCTGATGGATTTGGCCAAAAGGCATGACCTGGTCTTACACATGTAGGACAATGCACAGTACATATGAGTCTCATTGGACAGTGTGGTTAATATGAGCTCGGTGGCTGGTGAGCTGGTATGAGTGTCAACAGTGTTTGTTAATTATATAATGAGGCCAGTGTTATCGCTGGGGGGGATGAGAGGGCAAATTTAGCTTTTTTAAGACAGAGAGGAAGGAGCAATCTCACATCTTCCCACTCACACCAGGGAAAATCACACACAAACAAGCATTGTGTATCTGAGCTCATTAGCAGCTTAGTATATTTGGGATTGTGTGAATATGATGTTTGGGCATATAGCAGAAGAAACACTCATGAAGTATACTCCGCGCACACACACAGCTCCATAATGGCATGACTAAATCACTGTGGACTGTCTGTCAAGTGTGTGGATGTGAACCTTTTACCCCTGCTTGAGCTGTAACAGAAAACACACACACACACAGTTTTAGGTAGTAATTTAATCACATTTGTGCTGAAGTAATGGACAGAGTGTTCACACACAGATGTTCCTTTCGGATGAGTTAAGCTTAGTTAAGGATAGCTGTGAAAAAGTGTAAAAAAAAAATATAGAAAAAAATAATAATAATTTGTAAGCTAAAAAATAAAAATGACTGTTAGGAAATTTAAAGAAATGTGAAATTCAAAGAAATGTGAGACAGTTACAATTACGACAAAAATAAACTAGTAATTGGAATATATAAGGTAACAACTGTGAAATACACTGCTGTTCAAAAGTTTAAATGGTATTAGTGAAAAAATAAATAAATAAATATATATAGTAGTAATATAAGTAATAAAAGTATTTTACAATAATACTGTTTTTACTGTATTTTTGATCAAATAAATGCAGCCTTGAAGACCATAAGAAACGTCTGAGAATATGAAGTCTGAAATGGGAGATATAAAGTCATAACGTGGTTGCTAAGGTGTTAAAGTGTTTTTAGCACACTGCTTTATGATTTCTTTGGTAGTTGGGTGGTTTCTAAATTATAAGAACCGACCCCCAGGTGTCAAAATCATTGTTTAAAACACTAACCTTTTTTTAAGGTAAAATCAAACATTGCTAATCACTACCAGTTACACTGAATAACATCCAATAACTTCTGCAGAATTTTTAATTGGTCATTACTGAATATGTTTTTGTTTTTTTTAAGTACATATAATGCTTTTTTATTACAAGTGCATGGCAGGATTCTCTTGAGTACTGTCACTTTACATCCACATTTTGCAACACAAATCAGCAGCACCACAGAGACGCTCTGTAACTCCTCAGCAACAAATAAGGGTTCATTTCCTCTCTACATGACACTGTAATCAACACACAAAGAATCAGACATGTGGCGTCTCTGGGAAACTGTACCCAAAATATTGCATCTGATTTGATTGTCAGAATTTTAAACAGAGGGCCATGTTGTATCATGGAGTTGAAAATCTAAAGAGATATCACTTTTATTTTAGTGAAAGGGATAGTTCACCGAAAACGAAAACTCTCATCATTTACTCACCCTCAAGTTGTTCCAAAAATGTATGAGTTTCTTTCACCTGTTGAACGCAAAAGAAAAACATACTATGGAAGTAAATGGCTACTGTCAGCTGCTTGCTTATTCATATTCTTAAAAACATGTTTTTATATTCAACAGAAGAAACTCGTACAGGTTTGGAACAACATGAGGAAAAGTAAATAATGACAGGTTTTACATTTACAGTCCCAGAGTTAAATGAGCTTGATTGAAACTACTCAGTGGCATGTCCTTTTTTTTGTCCAATTAAATGCTTTCTAGAATAAGAACGTCCCTCCCCCAGACACCACCTTCTTCTGAATACCAAATAGCAATTCATGTTAATTACTGTTGAGTAAACTACAGCCTACTAGCAATATTTATGTGTGCTACTGTACATGCCAAGCAGTGTAAGGTGATAAATATGGAGGCGTCTTGGCCGTCTTAGTTGGTGTCTAGAGCATGAGGCCTCAGGGATCTCTTTATTAAGCACATGACATATTGGGGCTGCTAACCTCCATTCTCCAGGCCTTTCCAGACCCCCTCAGTCTGTGTGTTAGAGAGAGGATGGTATCGCTCTCCTGTGATACGTTAATTACCTCTTGTAGACAAGAGTCTATATAAAATTCAGCTTCTGTAGGAGTCAGGCTCTCTCCGCCAGTCAAACAGCAATTTACTCCTCTCCCTCCCTCGTTCTCTAGCTCTCTTGCTTTTTTTGTCACCCAATCTATTTCTATCTCTTGCTCCAAATAAGCCGGATCCATTCACTTTTCATCATTCTGTTGCACTAGTGCTTTATATCTAGTTTATAGCTCTTTGGTAAATTCAGCTTCTTCTCCAAACATGATGAGTGTATTGCTGGGGAGGTGAGCATGTGTCTACGGCTGTTACTTCAACTATGAGCACTTTTTCTTTGTTTTCTGAATCAAATGTTTCAGATTTCATCTCAAGCTCTTCACTCATGGTGTTGTCTCATTGGTAACCAAGTACTAAGCTTTGATAACGCATTACAAGCGCCAAAAGTTTTTTAGTTGCCCCAAACTCACACTTAAAGTACTTCTATTTATCTTTCACATAGGGATTTAAGAAAAGCCTTTATTTATGAGTTATAAGCCATGAACCCAACAGTAGTTTGAGACTTACTCATACACTCATAGGAAGGAGTGTTATAATGGATTGTGGACTCATATTTTGGCCAAAAGCACTGGTTTAAATGTTAAAACCTCTTAATGGTGGATTTGTTTCTTACAAACATATATAAGCTTTTCACTTCGTAAGGTATTCATTGATGGAATGGAGTTGTGTGGATTACTTGTGGATTATTCTTACAGTGTTTTTATCAGCTGTTTGGACTGTCATTCAGGCGGCACCCATTCACTGCGGAGAATCCATTAGTGAGCAAGTTATGTAAAGCTACATTTCTCCAAATGTACTCCAGTTAAGACACAAACTCATCTACGTCTTTGATGGCCTTAGGGTGAGTAAATTACCAGCAAATATTAATTTCTGTGTGAACTTTTGCTTTCATGGGAGCGGGGAGGTGCTAAAACGTTCTTTTGCACAATACGCTTGCCCTTGCACAATTCTCTGGTGGATATTTCTGTGCAGAGTATTCAGTAATTAAAGTTTTTTCCACAAGGAATTGCTCTGTTAAACATGATCATTTAAAAACAAAGTTGAAATAATAAGGCCTGATGGCTTGAACAAAAGCCACAGCTCATGCCATGACTCACCATAGGTCTGTCTTTAATGGTTAATAAGTTATTGTTAAAAATCAATTCCCCAATAGAGAAAATGAATAGATTTTTACTTCCGAAACCTTACTGTTGTTGGATGAGCCAATTAAGCATGGATAGAAAGTATTTTATCACTGAATAAAACAACACACTTCACCTTTAAAGGCAAACCATTACTACAAAATCTCACATCTCCATAAGAGATGCCGAGCAAATGAATGAATGCCCGCGGCATTAAATTACTGTGACGTATTGGGCAAGCAGATGTTTGCTATGTAGCACACCTCATTAGCTCCTCTGCCCTTATTTCCAGAGCAAGCAGTCTGAAGCCTTGGGCATCTTGGGCTGCCATGTCCTCTAATCTTACATCAGCTGTAGTCTATGTGTCCTTATTCTCCATTTCTGTATAGGGCAATTAACAGCACCATAACATTTTTCACCTCTACAGCACCTGCTGCCGAGACTCAAAATAGACAGATGGAAAGAAAAAAATACAGCAATTTAAAAAATGCTGCAATGCTGAAAGCAATAGCTAGGCTTGTGTTAGTATGAGTCACATGGTTTTCTGCTATGCCCCTAAAGCCAAGTTTCAGAGCCATGGTAAACCCAATTGTTAACTGAAAGATTTTTAGTCCATATTCCACTTTGACAGAGGTTTTCAACTAAAGACAGCACGAACCTGAAAAGTCTTTGGTTTCAGTTTGCTGTTTTTGGAAAGAGGTTTGAAAGCTGCGGTCAGGAATGTTTCAAAAGAGTGAGAACCAAATCCCTCTTTATCTTCATCTGTAATGCCTTCTAATGTTCAAGATTTTATTAGAAGTAGTGTTATTATCCTCGTGCTAAAATATGAAAAAATTTAAATGTAAATCCATCATAAACTTAGTTTAAAAGAAATCCTAAATAAAGAGAAAACTAATCAAAACTCTTGTGACGTCACTCAAACAAGCACATTTTTGGTCCCCTAGTTTAATAGTTCAGTAAAAGTTTAATCCAAGTTGGTAAGTTGTTTACAAAGGAGACAACCATGTCAATGAACAGCATGCTTGAGGAAAAATATTTCAATAAAGGAAAATAACAGTTGTTAGTTTAAGTTGCAAAATTAAAAATAAATTAATCAAATGAATTGCATGTAGGATGCATAAAATGTTAGC